>NC_092041.1:68292587-68377601 GCF_003086295.3 Arachis hypogaea | reverse complement strand
TCGGTAAAGGGAGTCGGACACTCAGCTTAGAGAAAAAACAATCATAAGCATAAAAGAAGAGCTTCTCGGAACTATCTAAGGGCGGGAAGCACACTCTCTCCTCGAAATCCGGGGCTACTAGTTCATAATCCCTCTCAGACTCTCTATTTTCACATATGCTACAGTGCCTACGGAACCTAGCTAAATACTCAGAATCTACCACAGAAGGGACTCTTAGAGGAAGAGGGTCTACCCAACCAAGACCACATGGAATCTTAGTCGACATCGCTTGAAGAACCTTTCGAGACATAAAATTCTTACCTACAAAGAAGAATACAACAGCAAGCAAAAATCACATAAAGAAGACAACGAAAACCCATCCAGCAAGCAAGAAACAAAAACCCCACGAAGAAAATGCGGCAACCCGGAACAAAAAATACCAGAGAACAAAAGAGCCCCCCCCCCATATATACAAACAACAAGCAATGGCGGCGCCTCTTTCGGGGCAACCCAGGCATAAAGAAAAAGAAACCAGGCCAAAGAAAGAAGCAATGTGCAAAGAAAAAAAAAAAAAAAAAAAAACGAAGAGAGATCAAAAAAACGAAAACGGAAGAAAACCAGAAGAACGGAAAGGAGAGCAAAGAGAAAGAAGAAGAGTGCTCGAAAATGGATAAAGAAAAAAAAACGCAGAAAAGGAGAAAGGGGCAAATAAATAAAGCCTCACAGGGCCGAACGGAAATCGAGGAAAAACGGTAAAATGCAATAAATGCAGGAACGGCCATTTTTGAATTTTGAAAAACTATTATGCCCGAGCTCGACCTCCCAAAAAGGACGAACTCGGGTAGGGGCACTGTTCATACCCTGACCGGGCTCCTCCAACTCGGCAAATTCATAAAAGGTCCGACCTCGTCCTAAGGCTCACGCCTAAAGGTCGGACCTCGGACAATAAAGCAAGGAAGGCCCATCAAAAGGAACGCAGCCCAAAACCTAAAGGCCGAAAAGGCCTAGAAAAGGCGGTTCCACAAAGATAGAGATAAAACTCCCAAAGATAAGATAAGATAAGAATATCTTATCCAGGGAAGATCACGGCCAACTACTATAAATACACTGGAGCACCCAGGTATGCATTCATTCCACATTCTACACATATCTGCTTGGACCCATGCTAACTTAAGCATCGGAGTGTCATTGCAGGTACAACCACCAACCACTCTGCATATCAAGCTCGGGTCCCGGAACCCCCACCTCGGGCCTCTCCAGACGACCGAGCTATACGTTTCAGGTAACCCTCGGAACAGTGTCTTTTTGTTGTTTTTCTCTTTCCTCTTTTTAAAAATCAAATCTTTTTCATAAAAATTTTTCAATCATATCTTTTTAATTGCTGTTTTCAAAATCTTTTTAATTAACTAATTGATTCAGTTTTCAATTTGCTTTGATTCTATTTTCTTTTTAATTTTCGAATTTTTATTCTAATTTTATTTTTGTTTTATTTTAATTTTTTTCGTTAATTCAAAAAAAAACAACAAAATTTATCTCCTTGCAATCATTATCATTTCCCTTTTGTCCATTATGGACTCAAGTGGGATTAATCAGTCCAAAAGGACTCTGGGGTCATATGCTAACCCCATTACAGCTGCATATGGGAGTAGCATCTGTACACCTCCCATCAAAGCAAGCAGCTTTGAATTAAATCCTCAACTCATTATCATAGTGCAGCAAAATTGCCAGTATTCCGGTCTTCCACAGGAAGAACCTACTGAGTTTCTGGCACAGTTTTTACAAATTGCTGACACAGTACATGATAAAGAGGTAGATCAGGATGTCTACAGACTATTACTGTTTCCATTTGCTGTAAAAGATCAAGCTAAAAAGGTGGTTGAATAACCAACCTACAGCAAGCATAAAGACATGGAAACAGTTGTCAGACAAATTCCTGAATCATTTTTACCCTCCAAAAGGATGACACAGTTAAGGCTGGACATCCAAGGCTTTAAACAAGAGGATAATGAATCCCTTTACAATGCCTGGGAGAGGTATAGAGGTATGCTAAGAAAATGTCCCTCTGAAATGTTTTCAGAGTGGGTACAGTTAGACATTTTCTACTATGGGCTTACAGAAAAAGCTCAGATGTCTTTAGACCACTCAGCTGGTGGATCTATACACATGAGGAAGACAATTGAAGAAGCTCAAGAGCTTATAGACACTGTTGCTAGAAACCAATACTTATACTCTAGCAATGAGTTCTCTCCAAAAGAGGAAGTCATGGCAGTAGTCAATGACCCTAGTCCTCAAGAACAGATAATTGAGCTTAATCAACAATTGCTCCTGATGACAGAACAGTTAGCAGACTTTAAAGAGATGCTCCATGAAACTAAAGTTGCTAACAAGAGCATAGAACTGCAGTTAAATCAAGCAAAACAGCAAATATCTAAACAGATAACAGAGGAATGTCAAGCAGTTCAATTGAGGAGTGGAAAGACCCTGAATAACACTGCTCAAAAGAGTAAAAAGCCAAACAAGGAACAATTGACAGAGGACAACCAAACCACTGTTCAAAATCCCTCTGAGGACAGTAAGAGCCCAGAGAGGAATGTCATTGGCGTTCAGACGCCAGAAAGGGAAGGAAAGCTGGCGTTAAACGCCCATTCCTTGCCCAGTTCTGGCGTTCAAACGCCAGAAAAGGGGGAAAAGTTGGCGTTAAACGCCCAATTTCCACCCAATCCTGGCGTCCAGACGCCTAGGGAGAATCAGACACCTAAGAGTGCTGACAGTAATCCCTCTAACAAGGCTTCTTCAACCACTTCTGTAAGGGATAAACCTGCAGCATCTAAGGTTGAAGAATATAAAGCCAAGATGCCTTATCCTCAAAAACTCCGCCAAGCGGAACAGGATAAGCAATTTGCCCACTTTGCAGAATATCTAAGGACTCTTGAAATAAAGATTCCGTTTGCAGAGGCACTTGAGCAAATACCTTCTTATGCTAAATTCATGAAAGAAATCTTAAGTCATAAGAAGGATTGGAGAGAAACTAAAAAAGTGTTTCTCACTGAAGAATGCAGTGCAGTCATATTAAAGAGCTTACCAGAAAAGCTTCAAGATCCAGGGAGCTTTATGATACCATGCACATTAGAAGGTGCTTGCACCAAGACAGCTCTATGTGATCTTGGAGCAAGCATCAATCTAATACCTGCATCCACTATCAGAAAGCTTGGGTTGACTGAAGAAGTCAAACCAACCCGGATATGCCTCCAACTTGCTGATGGCTCCATTAAATACCCATCAGGCATAATTGAGGACATGATTGTCAAGGTTGGGCCATTCGCCTTTCCCACTGACTTTGTGGTGCTGGAAATGGAGGAGCACAAGAGTGCAACTCTCATTCTAGGAAGACCCTTCCTAGCAACTGGACGAACTCTCATTGATGTACAAAAAGGGGAAGTAACCTTAAGAGTCAATGAGGATGAGTTCAAGTTGAATGCTGTAAAAGCCATGCAGCATCCAGACACACCAAATGACTGCATGGGCGCTGACATTATTGACTCTCTGGTAGAAGAGATCAATATGGCTGAAAGCCTAGAATCAGAGCTTGAGGACATCTTCAAAGATGCTCAACCTGATCAAGAAGAACTAGAGGAGGCAAAGGAATTTTCGAAAATTCCTCAGGAGGAGGATAAGCCTCCCAAGCCTGAACTCAAACCACTACCACCATCCCTGAAATATGCATTTCTGGGAGAGGGTGACACTTTTCCAGTGATTATAAGCTCTGCTTTAAATCCACAGGAAGAGGAAGCACTGATTCAAGTGCTAAGGACACACAAGACAGCTCTTGGGTGGTCCATAAGTGATCTTAAGGGCATTAGCCCAGCTAGATGCATGCACAAGATCCTATTGGAGGATAATGCCAAACCAGTGGTCCAACCACAGAGGAGGCTAAATCCTGCCATGAAGGAGGTGGTGCAGAAAGAGGTCACTAAATTACTAGAGACTGGGATTATTTATCCTATTTCTGATAGCCCCTGGGTGAGCCCTGTCCAAGTTGTTCCCAAAAAGGGAGGCATGACAGTGGTTCATAATGAAAAAAATGAACTGGTTCCTACAAGGACAGTCACAGGGTGGCGCATGTGTATTGACTACAGAAGGCTCAATACAGCCACCAGAAAGGATCATTTTCCTTTACCATTCATAGACCAAATGCTAGAAAGACTAGCTGGCCATGATTATTACTGCTTTTTGGATGGCTATTCAGGCTACAACCAAATTGCAGTAGATCCTCAGGACCAAGAGAAAACAGCATTCACTTGCCCTTCTGGCGTGTTTGCCTACAGGAGGATGCCTTTTGGTCTGTGCAATGCACCTGCAACCTTTCAGAGGTGCATGCTCTCTATCTTCTCAGATATGGTAGAGAAATTTCTGGAAGTCTTCATGGATGACTTTTCAGTATATGGAGACTCATTTAACTCCTGTCTTAATCACCTAGCACTTGTCTTGAAAAGATGCCAAGAGACTAACCTGGTTTTAAACTGGGAGAAATGTCACTTTATGGTGACTGAAGGAATTGTCCTTGGGCACAAAATTTCAAACAAGGGAATAGAGGTAGATAAGGCAAAGGTAGAGGTAATTGAAAAATTACCACCACCTGCCAATGTTAAGGCAATCAGAAGCTTTCTGGGGCATGCAGGATTCTACAGAAGGTTTATAAAGGATTTTTCGAAAATTGCAAAACCTCTGAGTAACCTGTTAGCTGCAGACACACCATTTGTGTTTGACACACAGTGTCTGCAAGCATTTGAGACCCTGAAAGCTAAGCTGGTCACAGCACCAGTCATCTCTGCACCAGATTGGACATTGCCATTTGAATTAATGTGTGATGCCAGTGACCATGCCATTGGTGCAGTGTTGGGACAGAGGCATAACAAGCTTCTGCACGTCATTTACTATGCCAGCCGTGTTCTAAATGACGCACAGAAGAATTACACAACAACAGAAAAAGAGTTACTTGCAGTGGTTTATGCCATTGACAAGTTTAGATCCTATCTAGTGGGATCCAAAGTAGTTGTGTACACTGACCATGCTGCTCTTAAATACTTACTCACAAAGCAGGATTCAAAACCCAGGCTTATAAGATGGGTGTTGCTTCTGCAAGAGTTTGATATAGAAATAAGAGACAGAAAAGGGACAGAGAACCAAGTAGCTGATCATCTGTCCCGAATAGAACCAGTAGCTGGGGCGTCCCTCCCTTCTACTGAGATCTCTGAGACTTTCCCAGATGAGCAACTCTTTGCCATTCAGGAAGCTCCATGGTTTGCAGATATTGCAAATTTTAAAGCTGTGAGGTTCATTCCCAAGGAGTACAGCTACGTGCAGAGAAAGAAATTAATTTCAGATGCCAAGTACTACCTCTGGGATGAACCATATCTCTTTAAGAGATGTGCTGACGGAGTGATCCACAGATGTGTACCCAGAGAAGAAGCACAAAGGATCCTATGGCACTGCCATGGATCACAGTATGGAGGACATTTTGGAAGTGAGCGAACAGCCACTAAAGTCCTCCAATGTGGCTTCTACTGGCCTACTCTCTATAAAGATTCCCGAGAGTTTGTGCGTAACTGTGACAGTTGCCAAAGAGCTGGTAACCTGCCTCATGGATATGCCATGCCTCAACAAGGGATATTAGAAATAGAATTATTTGATGTATGGGGAATTGACTTCATGGGGCCATTCCCACCATCATACTCAAACACTTACATTCTGGTGGCAGTGGACTATGTATCTAAGTGGGTAGAAGCAATTGCTACACCCACTAATGATACCAAAACCGTACTGAAATTCCTCCAGAAAAACATTTTCAGCAGGTTTGGCGTTCCCAGAGTGCTAATCAGTGACGGGGCACTCATTTTTGCAATAAACAGCTACACCTTGCTATGGTTAGATATGGAATTAGCCACAAAGTGGCAACTCCGTATCATCCACAGACAAATGGGCAAGCTGAGGTCTCTAACAGAGAGCTAAAAAGAATCCTGGAACGGAATGTGATAGACCGAAGAAAGGATTGGGCAAAGAGCTTGGATGATGCTCTGTGGGCATACAGAACAGCATTCAAGACTCCTATAGGAACCTCTCCATACCAACTGGTGTATGGGAAGGCCTGTCATTTGCCTGTGGAACTGGAACATAAGGCCTACTGGGCAACCAGATTCCTAAATATGGATGCACAATTAGCTGGTGAAAAAAGACTGCTCCAGCTAAATGAGCTAGAGGAGTTCAGACTCAATGCCTTTGAAAATGCAAAAATTTATAAGGAAAAGGCAAAGAAATGGCATGACAAGAAGTTGTCAACCAGAGTCTTTGAGCCAGGACAAAAAGTTCTGCTCTTCAACTCTAGGCTCAGACTGTTTCCAGGAAAACTCAAATCCCGGTGGAGGGGTCCGTATGTGATTACAGGAGTGTCACCATATGGATATGTTGAGCTTCAGGATATTGATTCTGACAAGAAGTTCATTGTTAATGGACAGAGAATCAAGCATTATCTTGAAGGCAACTTTGAGCAGGAATGCTCAAAACTGAGACTTGAGTGATTCTCAGTGAAAGTCCAGCTAAAGACAGTAAAGAAGCGCTTGCTGGGAGGCAACCCAGTCATTAGTAGGTTGTATGATTTGTTCTTACAGAGGCAAGTATCAAAAATGAAGGAATTCACAGAGTTACAGAAGGATTCAGCTCAAAAAGCAGAGAAAAAGAGCTTACTGGCGAAAAAACGCCAGTAAGGGGCATTTTGGGCGTTAAACGCCAGAATGGATACCATTCTGGGCGTTTAACGCCAGGAATGGTGCCATTTTGGGCGTTAAACGCCAGAATGGGCACCATTCTGGGCGTTTAACGCCAGGTGTGCAGCATCCTGGGCGTTCAGAAAAACGCCCAGTGCTAAAGGCTTTCTGGCGTTTAACGCCAGCCAGGGCACCTGGCTGGGCGTTAAACGCCCAAAAGGGGTGCCAATTGGGCGTTAAACGCCAGAATGAGTGCCATTCTGGGCGTTTAACGCCAGAAAGGTGGGGGGACCACAATTTTGTTTTCAAATCAGATTTTTTTCAAACTTTCCTTTTCTCACCCATATTTTTCCACAAAAATACATTTCAATCTCTCATCATTCACTTTCAAATTTTCAAAAATTTAAAATCATTCTTCAAATCATTCCCAAATTTTGTTCAAAAACTCACCCTTCTTTTAATTTCTTTCCATATCTCCTCAAATCTCCTTTCAAATTTTTCTTTTTTTTTTCGAAAATCTCTCCCCCCACTCTATAAATAAACGTTTGTCACCCCTCATTCCTCACACCATTCGAATTTCCTCTTCTTCTCTCTCTCTCTTCTCTTCTTTCTTTTCTTTTTGCTTGAGGACAAGCAAACCTCTAAGTTTGGTGTGCTTTTCCGTGATCACTAAGCCAAGATTCATCAAGATCATGGCTCCTAAAGGAAAGCAAACCAATTTAAGAGGAAAGAAAGAGAATAATCCAAAGAACCTTTGGAATCAAGAGAAGTTCTTAACCAAAGAACATGAAGACCATTATCACAAAATAATGGGTCTGAGGTCAGTGATCCCGGAAGTTAAATTTGATCTGAAAGAAGATGAATATCCGGGGATCCAAGAGCAAATTCGAAACAGAGGATGGGAAGTTCTGACCAATCCTGAAATAAAGGTTGGAAGGAACATGGTTCAGGAATTCTACTCTAATCTGTGGCTAACAGATAAGCAAAGAATGACTGGAACTGCTTACCATACCTACAGAACCATGGTCAGAGGGAAAGTTATGTACTTCCATCTGGACAAAATAAGAGAAATCTTCAAACTACCTCAACTGCAAGATGATCCTGATTCCTTCAATAGGAGGATGGTGAGAGTAGATAAAGGGTTGGATCAAGTTCTAGAGGACATATGCCTCCCTGGGACTAAGTGGATAACCAATTCAAAGGGTGTCCCAAACCAACTCAAGAGGGGAGACCTCAAACCAATTGCAAGAGGTTGGCTAGACTTTATTGGGCGTTCCATATTGCCCACTAGCAACCGTTCTGAGGTCACCATCAAGAGAGCAGTGATGATTCATTGCATTATGCTTGGAAAAGAAGTGGAGGTTCATCATGTGATTGCTTGTGAGATCTACACAATTGCAAATAAGAATTCCACTGAAGCCAAATTGGCTTACCCAAGCTTGATCTCCTTGCTCTGTAAAGAGGCTGGGGTGAAGATGGGAGTAGATGAGTTCATACCCATTGAACACCCAATCACCAAGAAGTCAATGGAAGGACAAGTGCAAGACAACTCCATCAAGAGGAGGGCGCAGGAATTCCTCCCTGAATTCCCAAGAATTGACTACTGGACCAGCCTAGAAGCATCTATCTCCAAGTTACAAGAGACTATGGAGCAACTGAAGGAAGAACAGCAGAATCAGAACTGCATGCTCTGCAAATTGCTGAAGGAACAAGAGAAGCAGGGGCATGAACTCCAAGAGTTGAAACGCCAAAAGCTCTCCTCTCAAGCTGAGGGAGCATCCACTTCTCAAAATCAAGGTTGTTGAGTCCTAACTCTGTGAAAACCTCTATCATTAGGAGCCTATGTTTTTGCGTTTTTATCTTTGATTTTGTTTTCTATTTTTATTTTTACTTTTTAGTCTCTTTTATTTTGTTTTCTTGTTCTTAATTCATAATTAATAAAAGTAAAATTTTATGCCTTAAAGCTATGAATGTCCTATGAATCCATCACCTCTCTTAAATGAAAAATGCTTTAATCACAAAAGAACAAGAAGTACAGGATTTCGAAATTTATCATTGAAACTAGTTGAATTAGTTTGATGTGGTGACAATACTTTTTGCTTTCTGAATGAATGCTTGAACAGTGCATATGTCTCTTGAAATTGTTGTTTTGAGAATGTTAAAAATTGTTGGCTCTTGAAAGAATGAGGAAAAAGAGAACTGTTATTGAGGATCTAAAAATCATTAGATTGATTCTTGAAGCAAGAAAAAGCAGTGGATACAAAAAAAAAAGAATATATTTTCGAAAAAAAAAAAAGAAAAAGAAAAAGAAAGAAATAAAGTTGTGATCCAAGGCAACAAGAGTATGCTTAAGAACCTTGGACACCTCTAATTGGGGACTTTAGCAAAGCTGAGTCACAATCTGAAAAGGTTCACCCAATTATGTGTCTGTGGCATGTATGTATCCGGTGGTAATACTGGAAGACAGAGTGCTTTGGGCCACAGCCAAGACTCATACACTAGCTATGTTCAAGAATCATTATGCTCAACTAAGAGAATCAATAACACTATCTGAGTTCTGAGTTCTTATAGATGCCAATCATTCTGAACTTCAAGGGATAGAGTGAGATGCCAAAACTGTTCGGAGGCAAAAAGCTACTAGTCCCGCTCATCTAATTGGAGCTATGTTTCATTGATATTTTGGAGTCTATAGTATATTCTCTTCTTTTTATCCTATTTTGATTTTCAGTTGCTTGGGGACAAGCAACAATTTAAGTTTGGTGTTGTGATGAGCGGATAATTTGTATGCTTTTTGGCATTATTTTTAGTATGTTTTCAGTATAATCTAGTTAGTTTCTAGTATATTTTTATTAGTTTTTAGCTAAAATTCACTTTTCTAGACTTTACTATGAGTTTGTGTGTTTTTCTGTGATTTCAGGTATTTTCTGGCTGAAATTGAGGGTCCTGAGCAAAAATCTGATTCCGAGACCAAAAAGGACTGCAGATGCTGTTGGATTCTGACCTCTATGCACTCGAAGTGGATTTTCTGGAGCTACAGAATCCCAATTGGCGCGCTCTCAACGGCGTTGGAAAGTAGACATCCTGGGCTTTCCAGAAATATATGATAGTCCATACTTTGCCCGAGATTTGATGGCCCAAACCGGCGCTCAATGTCACCCTCAGAAATTCCAGCGTTAAACGCCGGAACTGGCATAAAACTTGGAGTTAAACGCCCAAACTGGCATGAGAACTGGCGTTTAACTCCAGAAAACGTCTCTACACATAAAAGCTTCAATGCTCAGCCCAAGCACACACCAAGTGGACCCAGAAGTGGATTTTTACGTCATTTACTCATCTCTGTACACCCTAGGCTACTAGTTTACTATTAATAGGATCTTTTGACATTGTATCTGTACCTCATGACACTTTACACATTTTCTTTGTGTACTTTCCACGGCATGAGTCTCTAAACCCCATGGTTGGGGGTGAGGAGCTCTGCTGTGTCTTGATGGATTAATGCAATTACTACTGTTTCTCATTCAATCATGCTTGCTTCCATTCTAAGATAATACTTGTTCTTAATCCGGATGAATGTGATGATCCGTGACAATCATCATCATTCTCAACTATGAATGTGTGCCTGACAACCACCTCCGTTCTACCTTAGATTAAGTAGTTATCTCTTGGATTCTTTAATCGGAATCTTCGTGGTATAAGCTAGAATTGATGGCGGCATTCAAGAGGATCCGGAAGGTCTAAACCTTGTCTGTGGTATTCTGAGTAGGATTCAATGATTGAATGACTGTGACGAGCTTCAAACTCCTGAAGGCGGGGCGTTAGTGACAGACGCAAAAGAATCACTGGATTCTATTCCGGCCTGATTGAGAACCGACAGATGAATTCCGCGTGCTGTGACAGAGCATATGCAATCGTTTTCACTGAGAGGATGGGAGGTAGCCATTGACAACGGTGAAACCCTACATACAGCTTGCCATGGAAGGAGACTTGCGTGTTTGAAGAAGAAGACAGTAGGAAAGCAGAGATTCAGAAGATGGAGCATCTCCAAACCTCAACCTATTCTCCATTACTGCAAAACAAGTAACCATTTCATGTTCTTTTGCTTTTCACAATCAATCTTGATAATTTCTGATATCCTGACTAAGATTTACAAGATAACCATAGCTTGCTTCAAGCCGACAATCTCCGTGGGATCGACCCTTGCTCACGCAAGGTATTACTTGGACGACCCAGTGCACTTGCTGGTTAGTTGTGCGGAGTTGCAAAAGTGTGATTGCAATTTCGTGCACCAGTGAGCCAATGTTGAATCCAACGCCTGCGATAAACTTAAGTTTGGCAAATTTGGGTTGACGAATACGCGTCGAGGACGCGTACGTGTGGAAGCGCATTTTGGCCTTGCACGCGAATGCCTGAGCGACGCATACGCGCAAAATCCTATTTGACGCGTACACGTGGGTGACACTCACACGTGGAAGGGCTAATATGACCATTCACGCGTACGCGTGGGCCACGCGTACGCGTGACTGCACGAATGTTGGTGCACCAACGTTTAGTCAAACGTTGCTGGCAATACCCAGACTTCATTTTTCTCAAGTAACATTTGACCCAATGTTTTTATACAAACGTGGTCACCAACGATGAGGCTAATTTCATTCCAAAATACACCAATACAGAATATGAATGTTAGTTGCCAATGGCCATCATCAAGGAATCACTCCTAACTGCTTCAATCAAGGCCAAGGCCCACATCCAAGTATTTGAAGATCCAATTGAAGATGAGAAAAAGATATAAATAGAGGAGTTTTGAAGATGTGAGGGAGCTCTAGAGGCCCTGAGGGGGGCTCTAGGAGTTCAAAACCCATATTTCATTTTCTTTGCACTTTTTTTTAGTTTTATGTACTTTCTTTTTCTTTCCCTTTTCTGTTTAAACCTCTTTTGGTGGAGGGGGATTGAGTACTGTAACTCTGCACAATTTCCCTTTCTCTCTGATTTTAGTTTAACTACAATGTGTTTTCCATTTTTAATTTCCATTCAGAGAGCTATGAACAACTAAACCTACTTCATTGGGTTAGAGAGCTCTATTGTAATTCAAAGGATCAATATTAGTTTTCATTCTTCTTCTTCTGTCTTTTCTCTTGATCTACTAGAAAGATTTCGTTCTTCATTCAATCATTCAATTGTCTTGGGAAAGAAATTGAATGTAATTGAATTTTGTGATCAGCTTGGAAGAGAAATCACAGAATTATGCTTGAAATCTTTCTCACATTGGATTAGGTTGGGGGTTGGATGGATATAGTGACATGTAATCCTACCAATACTTTGATCTATGAATGTGTATAGTATAATCAGTGACCATACTTCATCTCTTCCCATGAGCAATTAAATCAAGGAATTACGTAATTGTTCAAGCTTAGAGAGAGTGGATTGCCAAGGAATTGGGATCCATTCACCTAAGATTGTCAAGGAGATCAATCAATGCATTAATTGAGGAAGAGATGAAAATGAACTTGATCCAGGGGATTATAACATCCCCTGACCCCGATGAGCTTCCCACTTCTGATCTTACCCATTCTCTTTAGTTCTGCAATTTACTTCGATGCTCAATTACCCCATTCCCATTTAATTTCTTGCAATTTAAGCTTTTGCATCTTAATTTCCTGCAATTTTACTTTCTGCCATTTAATTTCTATCATTTACATTCTGCTTATTTACATTTCTTGCTCTTTAATTTTTCCGCCAATTTACATTTTGCAACCTAAATTCAAATTCTGATTCAGTTCAACTAGAACAATTCTCTAATTAAAATTGATCAACCAACCAATCCCTGTGGGATTCGACCTCACTCTACTGTGAGTTTTTACTTGACGACAATCTGGTGCACTTTCCAGTGTAAATTTGTTGAGAGACAAGTTTTCGTACATCAAGTTTATGGCGCCGTTGCTGGGGATTGGTTATGTATTGACAATGATTAAATTGGAGGATAACTAGATTGAACACTTTTCTTTTCTTTTGTTAATTAGTTTTTAATTTGTTTGTCCTTGTTTATTTACTTGTTAGCACACTAATCACTAGCTATTTGTGATATTGCCTAACTAAGAATCCCTCATTTATGACAATGAAGATTCCAATGTCTTTTGGTGATTATTGTTTGAGACAGAGCTTTTTGCAGGAAAGAAAGAAGCATCAATCATATTTTGGTCAATCAATGTTCATGGAAAACTCTCCATCACCATAGAATAATTCATGTTATTATGCTCATGGTGGGTGGGAGTATAAAGAACATGAAATGGGGTACTTTCTAGAGCCACAAAATGGTTTATATTTTGATGAAATTGATCACTACTCAAGTTGTGGCTGAAGATCAAAATCAAAGAGATTTCACTCATTCATACCCCCACTCATTAAGATCCATCACGTCTTAATTATCCAACCTCACCTCCTAGTTTTACATGTCTAAATTCTTCATCACTGGAATATGCCTCAGCACAAAATTGCGTCCCAAATCTATACAATTCATTTCACAGTTCACAAAACTCATTCCATTCCCACAAGAGTCACACCACTTTCAGAACACACAACCACAAAATAACCAATTCCATTCACAAGCCAACCCCAACCAACCATCCCAACCTACACAACCTCCTTTAGATAGACTTGCTAGGATGGAACTCATTATTGAAGAACTCAAAAAAAAGTAGAGAAGAAGATAGACTTGCTAGGATAGAACTCCTCCTTAAAGAAATGATAAAGATAAACAAAGAGGAGAAAATAGCAAAAAGGGAGCATGAAGAAAATTAAGACATATAGCACAATCTTATGCTGAAGAACAATTCATTGAAGAGCTAAGATCACAAAGGGAGACCACTACACTCTCTCCAAAAATAGAGGTGCTCATTCAATGGTCAAGAACAAGGGAGGAATCAGAAGAACAAGAAAAAGAGGCACCCATACCAAGTGAGATTCCTATGAAGAAGGAGGAGGTTGTGAGAGTATATAACCCTAAGGCTCCATACCCACATAGGCTACTAGGGGTGACAAAGGAACATGCAAACTCACTCCCAAAAGACTCAATGCAACATCATGTAGAAGAAAGGGAGGAAGTCAATCAAGGGAGTTCACACTCCAATGAAATAGAGAGTTGCATAGAGGGTGAGTTCATTCAACCACCAATTCAAGAAGCTCTTAATGAAGAGGATGCTCCAACTATCCAACAATATCCAAGTTCTGAGATCAAAGATGTGAAGGTAATAGAAACAAGCACCAAAAGGAGGATTGTGATCGAAAAACAAAGGATCATATCCATGAAAAAGAGACGGTCAAAGAACAATCTAACTCCTAATCTAACAAGCAAGTTCACTCAATCCAATCACAAAAGAAAGCTTGCTAGAAAGAGGCACTCACAACAAGGGGCATTAACTGGCTCCTTTTTTTCACTTGAGGTCATTCCTCTTAACAAGCTGGAAGAAAAGGGAGAAATTCATGACCAAAATGTCAAGCTAATGATATTAAAAGAGCACTTGTTGGGAGGCAACCCAACCAGAGGTAATTTTCTTTTCCTAGTTATTTCAATAAAAGAGTAAGTAGATGTCTCTGTATTGCAAAGAGCTAAGTTCGGTGTTGCACACCAAAGTAATTCAGGGGTGAATGTGTAATTCTAAGTTTGGTGTTCCACCACAGATTTCATTTAAAAACACATTGCTCTTATGACTAGTCACTGACTCCAAACAATCAGGGAAACTACTTAGCAAATGCTTAATTTCTAGTTCATAGCTGTTTTCTTAATAAAAGCACATGAGGTTCTCTGCTTGTATTCAATTTGCTGCATTAGACAAGGAACTAAGTTTGGTCTGCACACACCAAATTAAGTTTAGAAAATCACAAGCATACATGCATGCTAACCATCTCCTAAGTTCTTGGGGAACAAGAAACTTCCAATAACTTTGCAGGAATTCAATCAATCCCTTGAAAGAATTATGCACCATCATCTAAGGAGACAAAGAAGGATACAAAAGACATATGGATGATAATGACAAGGAAGAAAGAAGAAGACACCAAGAGGTTGTATTTTTACTCAACTGTTTTTGGTTTGTAGTGCTTCAATTGGAAGTATGAGTGTGCATTGTTTGCATGAACCTTTACATTCTGTGTGTTTTTCTTTATTTTTATTTTGGGCTGCAAGTCTAAGTGCCTGCTTCAATTTCATCCTGCTTGAAATATATGCTGTGTCCTTGAGCTTAATAAAAGAATTTATGAGAAATTGTTGTGAAGAACAAGAGTGAAATCCAATGTGCAGAATAAAGTCCTAGTATTGTGGTGGTATTTGCTAGCTAAGTTAGTTCATCAATAAGGTATAAGGCTAAGATATCTCTTGAATTATGAGCTTGAAGTACATCTACGAGATTTAAATGAATTAATAAGATCCTAAAAAGAGAAAAAGAAAATGGAAAAAAAAAAGAAAGAAAAGAGCAAATAAAGCTAGGCACCAATAGTTTGAACCTTAAGGCATGTGTCTGTGGTGTCTCGGTACAAGGATCTGCTTGGATGAGTAAGTTCTTAGGAGTGCTTGATAAACCACTATTTTATGGTTTATCTTCTGCTCAATTGAGTGGTTTTTATCTACTCTTTACCCACTTATTCATACTATTTGCATGGTTTTATATTTCCTTCCTGATTATGTGCTTTGATTGAAAACATGCTTCTTTGGACTTATATTTACTTATTATTAATCCTCTCTTATCACCATTAGATGCCTTGATATGTGTGTTAAGTGATTTCAGAGATTACAGGCCAAGAATGGCTTGGAGGATGGAAAGGAAGCATGCAAAAGTGGAAGGAATGCAAGAAGTTGGAAAAACAACTAAGTTGTCCAGCCTGACCTCTTCGCACTCAAACGGCTATAACTTTAGCTACAGAGGTCCAAACGACGCGGTTCTAGTTGCGTTGGAAAGCTAACGTCCGGGGCTTCGATTTGATATATAATTTGCCATAGTTGCTTCGACACCAGCCGATGCGAATGCTCCGCGTGACCTAGCCAACACCCAATCCGCGCGGTCGCGTGGACGACGCGGCTGCGTCACTTTTCCGCGACCTGTACGGACCAGAAAGCGTTGGAAGTAATTTCTGGGCTATTTCTGACCCAGTTTTCGGCCCAGAGAACACAGATTAGAGGCTATAAAGTGGGAGAAATGCATCCATTCATAAGGAGGCCTCTCATAATTTACTTTTCATGTTTTAGATGTAGTTTTGGAGAGAGAGGTTCTCTCCTCTCTCTCTCTCTCTTAGGATTTAGGTAGTGTTTTTAGAAATTAAGATTTAGGACTTCTCTTAGCTTTCTAGAGTGACTCTCGATCCCAGGTTTAATATTCCTTTTTACTATTTAATTTCTCTTTTATATTTTGATTACTCTGAAGCCTTTATTATGTTTGATTGATGTTGCCCAATTGGCTGTTGATGACATTTTTATTTAATGATAATTGAGGTATTTTCAGTTTATAATTATTCTCTTTGAATTAAATTGCCATTGCTTCCCATCTAAGGATATTTTTATTATTCCAGCAATTTTACTTTTTTTCCCTTTTGGTTCTGATTAAGAATTTAGTAACTCAACAGTTATTAAACTCAACGTAATTAATAATCGTTATCTTGCTAATTGAGCTGAACCTAAATAATCCCAACCTTTTCTTAGAAAATAATTAGGATTCAAAGGTCAATTTAATTAGTCCCTTGACTTTCCTTTGCCCTGGTAAAGGTTGACCAAGTGGAGTTTAGATTCAACTTTTATTATAGTTGAGAGAGATAACTAAGTTAGACCTCTAAATTCCCTTATCTTGCCAAAAGTTGTTTTACAGTTATTATTTATTTTTAATTGTCATTTGATTCACTCCTCATTTAAATTACTTGCTTCTCACCTTCTAAACCCCGATTACAACCGTTATAACCAATAATAAGAACATACTTCCTCGCAGTTCCTTGAGAAGACGACCCGAGGTTTGAATACTCGGTTAACAATTTCTAAAGAGGTTTGTTACTTGTGACACCCAAAACGTTTGTATGAAAGGACTTTTGAAGGTTTAGAAACTATACTTGCAACGAGGATTTATCCGCAAATTTCTAGACCACGCAAAAGTCATTCTCATCAGTGCTTTATCACTTGACAACTTGGGTTAACTAACCTGAGATTGTCAACTGAAAGTCCACTATCAAGAGCAACCTTATCACAAAACATTTAGCACCCCAACGACATGTTGGACACCAAAGTCTAAGGAATGAAAAACAAATCATGTGCTTGTGGTGTGTATGTGCTGAAGAGAGACTTGGGTGATTAAGTCCTTAGGGGTGTTTCAACACCTAGCACCTTGAACCAATTGGTTCGGGAGTGCTGGTTGAAAACCTATCCTAAAAAGTTGTCTCATTACAGAACACTTAGCTACAGAAAGCAATAAGCTCTAAAGAAGGAAAGAAAACAAAAACAGAGAAGTTAAGGATCAGGAATAAGAGTCTTATAGAAGGCAATGGAGTGAGAATTCAAGAGCATATGAGAGCCTAAAAACCAGCAAAAACATGAACCTAAATTGCCATGCATGAAACTCCATGAACCAAGAACTTGAATTCTCTGAATAAGGACTTGTATCTCTTGTATTTTCTTTTCATCCTTCTCATGTCCATCACTTGCTTGAGGACAAGAAAGATTTAAGTTTGGTGTTTTGATGCCAAGGCATCATGGCTAGTTCCATAAGCCATTTTTAGTTTGTTTGAGAGTAGTTTCATGCATTTCTTAGGCAATAAGTAAGTATTTGGATGAGAATTTCATACATGCCTTGATTCAATCAAACATTGTTAATTTTGTTCATTTTCATGAGATTTATGCTAGGTTTATTGCTTATTATGAATGATGCAAAATCTTGGGAAATTACCAAAGCTTTGATGCATATGTTTGATTGATGATAGGTGGAAAGAAGCAAAGGAAGAGCAAGGAAAGCGGGCAATGCAAAGTTCTGCAAGAATCTGGTGCCAACGTTGGAGGGAAAGTTAGTAAGCCAATGTTACCTCCAACTTTTTTCAATACAGTTTACTTTTTGGAAATTGGAAAAATTTACCGCTACGCGCACGCGTGGGCAACGCGTACGCGTGAGCGTGGAAAGGCTAACGTTGGAGAAAACATTGGAGAGCCAACGTTGAATCCAATGCCTGCGAATGCCTGAGTAATGCATACGTGCTAAATTCTGTTTGACGCGTACGCATTGGTGACGCGCACGCATGGAAGCGCAAATTTAACCATTCACGTGTGCGCGTGGGCCACGCGTACGCGTGACTGCGCGAACCTTGGTGCACCAACGTTGAGTCAAACATTGCTGGAAACTCCCACACTTCATTTTTCTCAAGTAACGCTTGACCCAACGTTTTTATACAAACGTGGTCACCAACGATGAGGCTAATTTCATTCCAAAATGCACCAATACAGAATATGAATGTTAGTTGCCAATGCCCATCATCAAGGAATCACTCCTAACTGCTTAAATCAAAGCCAAGGCCCACATCCAAGTATTTAAATATCCAATTAAAGATAAGAAGAAGATATCAATAGAGGAGTTTTTAAGATGTGAGGGAGCTCTAAGGAGGCCCTGAAGGGGGCTCTGGGAGTTCAAAACCCAGATTTCATTTTCTCTACACTTTTCTTTTAGTTTTATGTACTTTCTTTTTCTTTCCCTTTTTTGTTTAAACCTCTTTTGGCAGAGGGGGATTGAGTACTGTAACTCTGCACAATTTCCCTTTCTCTGTGATTTCAGTTTAACTACAATGTACTTTCCATTTTTAATTTCCATTCAGAGAGCTTTAAGCAACTAAACCTACTTCATTGGGTTAGGGAGCTCTGTTGTAATTCAATGGATCAATATTAGTTTTCATTCTTCTTCTTTTGTCTTTTCTCTTGATCTACTAGAAAGATTTCGTTCTTCATTCAATCATTCAATTGTCTTGGGAAAGAAATTGAATGTAATTGAATTCTGTGATCAGCTTGGAAGAGAAATCACAGAATTACGCTTGAAATCTTTCTCACATTGGATTAGGTTGGGGGTTGGACGGATATAGTGACATGTAATCCTACCAATACTTTGATCTATGAATGTGTCTAGTATAATTAGTGACCATACTTCATCTCTTCCCAAGAGCAATGAAATCAAGAAATTGGGCAATTGTTCAAGCTTAGAGAGAGTGGATTGCCAAGGAATTGGGATCCATTCACTTAAGATTGTCAAGGAGATCAATGAATGCATTGATTGAGAAAGAGATGAAAATGAACTTGATTCGGAGGATTATAACATCCCCTGACCCGATGAGCTTTCCACTTCTGATCTTACCCATTCTCTTTAGTTCTGCAATTTACTTTGATGCTCAATTACCCCATTCCCATTTAATTTCTTGCAATTTCTGCATCTTAATTTCCTGCAATTTTACTTTCTTCCATTTAATTTCTATCATTTACATTCTGCTTATTTACATTTCTTGCTCTTTAAGTTTCCCGCCATTTTACATTCTACAACCTAAATTCAAATTCTGATGCAGTTCAACTAGAACAATTCTCTAATTAAAATTGATCAACCAACCAATCCCTGTGGGATTTGACCTCACTCTACTGTGAGTTTTTACTTGACGACAATCCGGTGAACTTGCCGGTAAAAATTTATTGAGAGACAAGTTTTTGTACATCATATACCCTAATTATATTATTATTATTTGTTTCCAAAAACAAATCCTAATTTGCTAAACACTCCCGAAAACCTTATGCCTAAAATTTTCATTCTCTTCAACTTCCACAACCTCCTTCCTTTTCTTTCTAAATGCACATGCACTCCCATAGAGAGGAGAGAGGGAGCCACGCCCTGCTACCGTCCAGTCCGTCTCGCCACTGTCGCTGTTGAGTGCTACCTGCACTGCCATTCATGCCCACCAATCCCTTATTGAGCCACCGTCGTTATTGCGGAGAGAGAAGGACGTCATCAACGCTGTGGAGGAAGGAAGAACCACGTGAGAGCCAAGAGAGGAGGGAGCCTTTGCTACATCACCGTCGTGCCTCCATCACTACCGAACCGCCTTGCCACTGCTAGCTCTGCTGCGTCTGGTTGCCATCGAGGGAACCGTCATCATCGTGATTGTAAGTATGGGCTTCGAAGGGAAGAGAACACGATGATGAAAGAAGGAGCTGTGTGCCACTTCTGCCACCATTGTCACACTTCACCGTCGCGCCAAGTCATCGTTGTTATGGTCAGAAGCCACTGCCGTTGCCGTTTGGGTCTACCGTAGGGAGGAGCAGCGCTGACGTTGCCAAAAATCAGCTGTTGGAACCTCTGCTAGCCTGCCCTGTGCTACTGCATTGTCACTATAGCTACCGTTGCTCCATCCTTTGAATTCTTTGTAGTACAGTGAGTTTTCTTGTCCCGAAACTCTTAACGTTTGTTATTCTGTTATAAGTTACTGTGGTCTTTGTGACGTTCGTACATTAGGATCAAGTTTCGGTTATTGCATATCACATTTAGAGTTTCCGTTGTTGCTGCGAAGGTGGAATGGAGTTATGGTTGCGGCTGCCGTTATTGTGGGCCAGGAGAAAAATGAGTTTCGACGCATTTTATGACTTTTGGGTTTTGACTATTGATAAACCACTATTTTATGGTTTATATTGTATTTAATTGAGTGGTTTTATCAAGCTTTTCACCCACTTATTCATATGATTTGTATGATTTTACAATTCCTTCCTAGTTTAGTTCTATGATTGAAAACATGCTTCTTTGGTCTTAATTTAGCTAATCTTAATCTTATTTTATTAAAATTCGATGCCTTGATCTATGTGTTAAGTGTTTCAGGCTTCATAGGGCAGGAATGGCTTAGAGAATAAAAAGGAAGCGTGCAAAAATGGAAGGAACACAAGGAATTGAGGAGATGACCAGCGAAAAGTCACGCGGTTGCATGGCTCACGCGACCGCGCAAAATGGAAGAAATCAGAGTGACGCGTTCGCGTGCCTGACGCGACCGCGCGGATTGGAAGCTGCACGAACGACACGAATGCGTGGACGACGCGCACGCATGGTACGAAAAACGCTGAGTGACGCGATCGCGTGGACAACGTGGCCGCGTGACGTGCACGATCTGCAGAATTACAAAAGTCGCTGGCAGAGATTCTGGGCCGCATTTCAACCCAATTTTCGACCCAGAAACACAGATTAAAGTCAGGGAACATGCAGAAACTCAAAACATCATACAACAATCATTCATCCATACATAGTTTTAGAATTAGATGTAGTTTCTAGAGAGAGAGGTTCTCTCCTCTCTCTTAGGATTTAGGATTAGGATTTCTTTTAGTCATTAGGATTGTTTCTTCATACCAAGTTCAATAATTTATGTTTCTCTTCTTTTTTTTGTTTACTCTGAAGCTTTTATTTGTATTTGATTTATGTTGCCCAATTGGCTTATGAACTTTTCCATGTTAGAATTGACATCTCCATTCAATTTGAGGTATTCCAGATATTTATGATTTTAATTTAGTTTTCTATATTCTTGGTTTTGGTTGATTAATTGGTAACACTTGAGTTGTCAAACTCAGCAGTGGTTGAAATTGGCAGATTCTAATTAATCTAGATCGCTCTAAAGCTAGTCCTCCCACAAGGATTGACTAGGACTTGAGGATCAAACTAATTAGTCCACTTGACCTTCCATTGTTTAAAAAAAGATAACTAAGTGGGATTAAGACCTAATTCTCATCACACTTGATAAGGATAACTAGGATAGGACTTCCAATTTTCATACCTTGCCAAGAGTTTTATTAGTTATTAATTTATTAATTCTTGCAATCTATTTCTCCTGTTCAAAACCTTTTCAAACCCAACACTGTTTTGCATAACCAATAATAATTCATACCTCCCTGTAATTCCTTGAGAAGACAACCCGAGGTTTGAATACTTAGGTTTATAAATTTTATTGGATTTGTTACTTGTGACAACCAAAACGTTTGTAAGAAAGGACTCTTGTTGGTTTAGAAGCTATACTTGCAACAGGAATTTATTCTGAATTCTAGACCACGCAAAAGTTCCTCTCTTCAACTATTCGAGGTAGGAGCTTTCTCTTAAACTTATTTTACTTTCGAGAATTGTTACAAGTCGATATTAATGCGAAAAATATACTTTTATGATTACATGAGTCTTATGAATTGAATTGAATTATTTTTGACAAATGTGATTGTTTACCTGATTGATTTACTGATTGAATGAGAATGATTGGTTAGTGGTTGCCTAATAACACTATGTTTGTTTTAGGATTGAAATATGATGAGTAATTGATAAAGTTGGGGTTTAATGATTAAACTGGTTTTTTGAAATTGGTTTCTGAATTGTGATAAAATGATTATCGAGTGTTTGGACATGTTTTGATAATTGCGGCTAAATTTTTGTGATTGATGGGATTGGTTGCTTGAGTTGAATTGGTGTTATTGTGATAATGAGTTACTGAAAATGATTTGATATTGGAATTGGTTTGATTTACTGGAAAGCATTTGAGATTTGAAAATGATTTGATATTAAAATTGGTTTGGAATTGGTTTGATTTTGAGAAATGGTTTGGTTGGGACCCGAGGAGAATGGCATAGTCCGAATTTTGGATGAGATGCTGTCAAAAATTTTATAAGTTTTAAGTAAAATTAAATCATTGGGATTGATTGGTGAAATGAAATGGTCTTTAAGTCTCTTTTGGAGAAAAGTCTTAAAGAAATAAGTTTTTGTTTGTTTAATTTTGGTTTAAGGATTATGTTTATTAGGAGTTTTAGAGAAAACTAACGTAATAGAAGTGAATTGGAGATTTAACTTACTTTGGTTTGGTTAATTATAAAAAGGATTATGATTTGGGTATTTAATTGAATTTAAAATGAGTTTTAGTGGATTGATATGAATTAAAGAGTGGTGTTTTGAGGATTTTAATGAAAAATAAAGTAAGGTAAGTGTGAATTTGAAAATAAAGGATTTTTCGAGTCTTTGAGAAAAAGTTTTGGAGCTTGAAAGAGAAGTTAAAGTATTTGAAATTTTATTTAGCAAAACAGAATGATTTCTGAGTCGGCGAGTCCTCTGGGAATGTTTTGACCTTAAGAATGAAATTGAAATCGGTTTTGAAAACTTGGTTAACTTCAAAATGAGTTTATTTGATTGATTCTAATTATAGAGTTACGATTTGAGGACTTCAAAGAACTTAAAGTAATCAGATTGATTTTTGAGAAATTCGTAAGTGCGATAAAAGAAAAAGTTTTATATCGAGTGAATGCTTGACTACCATTTTGCGCTGTTAAATTTCTCCAGTGAGTTGTAAACTTCTGTAATCTCCGTATGGAGTATGAGAACCAGTTTAAAATCTCTGAATCTGCTAGGGGTGGATATAACAGATTAAGCTGAGTAATTTTTCCAATGAGAATCTTGTTAAATGTAATATGATTAAAGTATGTGATATTAATTGATTGCTTGGCAAGGACGGTGGTGCCATCCCGCTTGCTCAGTGCGTTATGAATTCGTGGGGATGGTGGTTTTATCCCGCTCATAATGAGAATGGTGGTGTTATTCCACTCACGGTTTGAGGACTATTATTCTCGTGATAAATATAAATATAAAGACTTATGGTGCCGATTTTGATTATGTTATGATTGAGTTTGATTATGATTCTAAGCATGATTGATTGTGAATATTAATGAAATGTCATCACTGAATTAGCAAGGATAGTGGTTTATCCCGCTGTCTGGGTGTTATCCCATTTGCATGATATGATTTTGAGCACAATCTCGTGAGGACGGCAATATGTAATGCTCACTTGAGATGTTGTGCATACGACTCAGTGGAGACGACAATACGTAATGCCCACTTGAGATCATTTTGGCACCGGGCAAGGATGGATGCCTCATCCTGCTTGTCCATGGTGGCGCAGTGGGGACAGCGATGCATAACGCCCACTTTCTCTTGGATGAAAGGTGAGATGGCACTCTCCGTTGATGTGTGACGGCACTCTTCGTTGTTTGGCACAATTTATACCTCTAGGAGAAGGTGAGACGGCGCTCTCTATTGAGATAATGGTACCATAATTTGTATAATTTCTCCTGGGGATGCGCACCGAGAGACCGATCTGGGATGTCAACCGGATTTTGTGTTGGGTTTGGCAAATAGCTGACACGTGAGCTCATGACCAGTAGGACAGACATGCATCATACTACATTTGTTTGCATTTGTTTGGGTCTGCATAATTGCTTGGTTTGCCTAATTGACATCCTGCTAACTGCTAATTATACTACTTGTTATACTTGCTCGTTTGTGCGATTGTTTAACTGTCTATGTGATTGTGACTTGTGGTTTCGGATTGTCGTAGTTTGCGTATATGTTGGGCCAGAGGCCGTGATGTGATATTGTTTTGGGCTGAAAGCCGTGATTTAGTTATGTTATATTAGATGAATCAACGGTGAGTTTGGTGAATTTGCTTCTTTGGTATATGTAGTGAAGAAATGCTATGATATATATTTGTTTTGATTGGAGTTTTTATTAGTTGAAATATAAATCTGAATTTTTACTAATCAACTGTTGATCGGTAAGATTCATAAGACGAGCGATGATCACTACGATTGAAATATATCCTCTTGTGACAATTTCTAAAACTCCTTTGGTGAGAATTTGTGGTTAAGTTCTCACCCTTTATAGCCCTCTGTTTTTCAGGAAATGGACGAGAAGCCTACGAAGACCTTTCTAAGTATTTCGGTTATGCTGTATCTGTTTTAATGTCTTAGTCATTATTTTTCCTCGCTATTATTATTATTATTATTATTATTATTATTATTATTATTATATCTTGTAAAGAGGGATAGGAGTTGTGATGAGATATGTATGAAGTTTGGGATATTATTTGCATGAAGGTTTTTTATTTTTATATGTATGTGTGCACGCGCACGCACTCGGGCTGTAATTGAAGTGTATGTATGCATGATTGTATAATAAAAGAAAATAAAAAATATTTCCAGTTTTTAGCACAAAGTAAAATGCAATGTGGTTCTTGAGTTTGGAGGCTCTCAATATGTAAAGATATATTTAAAGTCGTTGTAATACTCTTCGCTCTCAGAGTGATGTAGTTGGAAACATGACATTCTAATAGTAAAGATGTTATAAATATGCTAGGTGTTATATATGATATGACATGTGAGTTAATCTTTTATACTATCAATCTTGATGAAAATCGTTAATTAAGTGATTAAAGGATAAAAGTAATTAATTTATAATTTCAAAAGACCGATTTAATTGATAACATCTTTTAAAAATACATTTAAAAAAAATCATCGGATTAATTTAACTGATTAGTTAATTACTCCATCCTTATCATTGTTACCAAGTCTTTGCTTGATTCACGGGCGCGGCTACTGAAACTAATCGTACATTGACTGAAGCACGTTGGTAAAATGGTAATAATGGCCATTACTTAAAACCATTTAAGATCCAAAATCCAAGCAGCCAAATTCTCATCTCTGATCTTCTGTTCTGTTCGGTTCTGACACCCTACTGATCCTCAGCAGATAATGTTAGTCAATTCTTGTCACATTCCAACATATGCGCCCTGCGCCGTTGCAGCATATACGTGCAAGAAAATTAATTCATTAGTTTATAAGCCATTTCTTTTCTTTTTTGTAGAAACAAACTGTCGTGGATACTGGGTAGCAGTGACTAACTTCGGACATTATTGTTTCTGTTTTACACCACGACGCACACTGTTTTTAGAGGGAAAAAAAAGGGTAATGCAATTAAGATGTCACAGAATTTGCCACTGCCACTGCTACTTCTCTTTTGTTTCTTTTGTTCACCCATACTTATCCAAGGATCAAATCAAAATGAAAGAAAGGTAATAAGATCATCCTTCCAAATGAAGGAGATCATTTTTATTTGCTGTTGCATTTGGATTTTGTGGGGTACCACATTATTGCTAATGAAATGGTTCTCACACTTTAATTGGTTTCTAACAGCCGTACATTGTATACATGGGAGAATTACCAGAGAATAGAAGTTATGCCGTGGAAGACCACCACCATAATCTACTGACTGCAACGATTGGAAAGTAAATAATCTTAATTAGGCAGTGAATCTTACATAATATGTTATGTTACACTTCTTGGTTTTAGAATAACCGTCAATTTAGATAATATAAGCCCACGTTACAAAATCCATATCACATAGATTGTGTTTTAAATATCATTTTATTCAAGCTAACTGTTGCTTTAAATAATAGAGTAATTCATCAATGTTTCTTGTTATATTCCAACAGCAAGAAGTTAGCGAGAGTGTCGAAAATACATAGCTATGGAAAGAGCTTCAACGGATTCGTTGCACGACTTTTGCCACATGAAGCAAAGAAACTGCAAGGTAATAATGATGGTAACATTATTTAGTCACAGAACTAGTGTATAGTTAATCCATCAATGTGTTTGATGTTAATTCGCATTATTATGTGTATGATGCATGCACAGAGGAGGAGAATGTTGTATCTGTGTTCCCAAACAAACGGCAAAAATTACACACGACAAGGTCTTGGGATTTCATAGGAATGACCAAGAAAGTGAAGAGACGCAGCAACATAGAGAGCCACATCATTGTGGGTGTGCTAGATACAGGTAACACTAGTTACTTAGTAAGGAAGAAATTAAAAAATAATGGATAATGAATAAGTGTTGGCTCTATTGAAACAGGAATATGGGTTGATTGCCCCAGTTTCAACGATAAAGGGTATGGACCTCCACCACGACGATGGAAGGGCAAATGTGTTACGGGAGCCAACTTCACTGCTTGCAACAAGTATGCATATATATTCACTTAATATCTATCTCTATAAATTAATAATTCATTACAGTAGATTATGGCTTAGTTTGGTAAAACTTTTTGAAGAGGTGTTCGTACTTTTTTTTAAAATTCAAATTCTTCATTTTATGTTTGATAATAAAAAAATTATGTGATTGTGCTTCCCGCTTTTAGGATACTTTTGAAAGCACCTAGGCTTAGTTTGGTAAAACTTTTAATTTTTAAGAGTAGCTTATAAAATTTCACTTTTAAAATGGTTTTTTAAAAGTCGTAACATTTATATTTAGTAAATCAAATTAAAAATAGCTTTCAATAAACACAAACAACAACAATTGCTTTTGGTAAAATAATTTTTAAAATTTAAAAATACTATAATAGACATAAATATAAATATTAAATTTAAAAATTAGTTAACAGAATTATATTAGATTTTTAAATTTTGAAAAATACAAGTTAACTTTGAAAAGCTCTATCTTAGATGTTTAAGCTTTTAAAAAGTCTAATATAACCACATATGTTAACTAATTTTCAAATTTAATGCTTGCATTTATGTCTATTATAGTATTCTTAAATAAAAAGTTTAGGGAGACAGCACTTTTATTTAAAATTGGCCCGCACTTAGCCAACAAAAGAAAAATAAGTAACTCTCCACTATTAGATGTAATCTCACACCATTAAAAACACTATTAATGACTAATTGATGACTACAAATCACAAAAACTACTGGTCCCATAGTACTCCTCATTTCTAAATTTTAAAAGTTAAAACGTAATTATTGTTGCTTATGTTTATTGAAAGCTATTTTTAATTTGATTTATCAAATATAAACGATACAACTTTTAAAAAGTCATCTTTTAAAAGTTAGTTTTTATAAGCTATTTTTGAAAAGTAAAAGTTTTACCAAATTAAGTCTATATATACACTAAGCTAGAGTGGATAAAAGAAACATTTTTTCAAATTAATTTGAAGACGACTATTCATGTAAAGATAATTTTATATAAAAATAATAATTGAGATATTAACAGTGTTATATTAATAGTTTAGTTAAATATATTAAATTTTCTAAATAATTTTATAATTATTTTCATACAAATATTTTCACATGAATGATCACTTAATTTAGTCTATATACTTATTAGAATCATCTATGTTAAAATTTAATTATTAGAATCACACAACAAGCTATTATGCTTATTAGTTTTTGAATGGATGATCCAAGGTTTACTAATTTTCTATAATATTCCCTTTTGTAGAATAATTAAGCCCATTGTGATGGAAATTTTTGCATGGGTTTTCATACAACGTTAACTCCATTCTCCGATGTGCAGCAAGGTGATCGGAGCAAAATACTTCAACCTGGACCCAGTCAGCCAAATGCCCGACAACATCAGCCCGGCGGACGACCAAGGCCACGGTACTCACACTTCCTCCACAGCTGCAGGCGTAGCCGTGGAGGGTGCAAGCCTCTACGGCATTGGCAAAGGCACTGCACGTGGTGGCGTCCCGTCTGCCCGCATCGCCATGTACAAGGTTTGCTGGACTGTTGGATGCAGCGACATGGACATGCTTGCCGGCTTCGACGAGGCCATTGCTGACGGCGTCAATTTAATTTCGGTCTCAATTGGAGGGCCTTCCAGGGAGTTCTTCAATGACCCTATTGCAATTGGTGCATTCCATGCTATGAAGAGAGGGATTCTCACTTCTTGCTCTGCCGGCAATGACGGTCCTCACCTTTCCACTGTTGAGAATGTTGCTCCTTGGATACTGACGGTGGCTGCTTCCACCGTTGATAGGCAGTTCACGACGGTGGTATCCTTGGGGAATGGCAAGAACACCACAGTGAGTACTACTAATTACTTAGCATATATTCAACTTTAATTTATTGGTAATTTAATTTATCGGCAATGTTAATAAGATAATAAATAAAATTACCTTATTTAATATATAGCATCCATCATTACATATTTATCATATCTAAAATCCAATATAGATTGTTCTAGTGGTTAGCTCACTAGTCTGTTCAAGCAAGCATCACCGATTCGAATCCCGCCTTATACATGTAGCATTTGATTGGCTAACGACAAACCCTGAAATTAAAATCCGATTCACCACAGAGTAGATCTTAGTCTATTGGGTTGGGAATACCGTGAGAAACAAAATTTATCACATCTAAAATTACATAATTATTCTAGCGGTAATTTACAAATGCTAAATAAAGTATCTAGATTGTCTGGGTTGATTTTCTATTATTGTGCAAACATTATTGTAATTCTATACTCTCTGTAACTAACGAGAAATTCTTGTATCGTATTAAAAGAAAAATAGTGTTATTCTGGCTTATTAATCCATCTATTTATAAGTTAACTGTATGTAATAATAACAGATGCAGATGATAAGCACTTACATTCTAACTAAAAGGTAATAGATAATTGGATGCACAAAAATTACTTTCCAAAAATCTTAATTAAGCATTGAGTGATTTTTACAAGTAGCTTATTTGGAAGTTTGTTTTGTAGGGACTATCTATCAATACCTTTTGCCCCGAGCAGAAGATGTACCCGTTGACTAATGGAGTGCTTGTTGCTAACAGAACTGGAGATGGCTATGGCAATCCAATGTATTGTTACTGAACCCTGATGCGATTTAAAAGAACTTGTGTATTTATCTAATAATAAATTATTATGATGCAGTTCTTGTGATTATGGGACATTACAGAAGGACAAGGTGCAGGGAAAGATAGTGTACTGCCTAGGGGGAATGGGTAATCAAGACTTGATCATCAAAGAATTGGGTGGAGCAGGGACTATCATAGGCCTTGATAACAGAATAGATGACTCCTACAACGTAGTTATTCCAGCTACGTTTGTTGAAGCCAATACTGATGGCAGAGACATTGATCTCTACATCAATTCCACAAAGTACGTTTACCCTCAAAATCCTCTTAATTCAAAACTGCCCACATTACATTATGTGATTACTAGTAAAATTTTAAATTACAAGAATTTGGATATGCGGTTAGGATGGCTCTAATTAGAGAACCAATACATTTCCAACAATCAGCCAAAAATTTTTTTTCAGTCAACACGAGAGAGAGAGAAAAGAAAAAGAGAGTAAAAAAGAGCATTCATATAAAAAATGCTATTTGCACATCAAAATCAGCTAATATGTATTTGTATATAAATATATGTGTAGTTTAATTTATTTTTAATGTATATTTTATATTTTAATATATATTTTATGATGGCTGATTTTAGTTGGTGATTTTAAGAATTTATATATATCATCACTCTTTTTAAGATGATAAAAATTCACTAACCTGAGGGAACCTATGCGAAAATTTGATATCAGGGATGCTACAGCAGTGATACACAAGACAACAAGTACAAAGATCCCTGCTCCATTTGTTGCTTCTTTCTCATCAAGAGGCCCTCAATTTATCAACCCAAACATCCTCAAGGTGATTCTTGTCCACGTCCCTATCTTGCAACCATGCGTTTGATTTTGCTTGGTTGGTTTCTAAACTTGTTTACATTGAATATATTGCAAAGCCTGACTTGGCTGCTCCAGGACAAGACATTCTGGCTGCATTTTCCAAATTGGCAACAATAACAGGGTACCCTCAAGACTCACGTTATGAAGTTTATAATATATTATCAGGGACATCAATGGCTTCCCCACATGCCATTGGAGCTGCTGCCTATGTCAAATCTTTCCACCCTGATTGGAGCCCTGCTGCAATTAAATCAGCCCTCATGACCACTGGTGAGAATTTCCTATCCAACACCTGACAAGTAAAGTAACATTTTTAGGTTTTATAATTTCAAAGCCTTTTTCTTTGTTAACTTTTTAAGAGTGTTTTTAATTAAATTACAATGACAATTTTGATAAAATACACACACATAAGTATGTACATATATTTTAAAAGTTGCATATCTAACTAGAAATGAAAATTTTCTCGAATGCTTTTGAATGAGTTAGAAAAGGTTCTTATGCATATTAAAAATGTCTAGAGATACGGAAAAAGTAAATGCAATATTTTGTGGATCTCCTCTTTATTTTTCTTTATTTTTTTGTGTTTATTCTGTATACTATTTACGGTTTCAATTTGTATATGAATGTGAATCTAAAAACCCTATACCCTAAAAGGCTATACTTCCCCTTTAAAAGCGAATTCAAACGCACTATAATTACAACTAAAAAAACTATTTATTCTTTGGTGCATCACACTAAATTTTATTTCCTAATCCAACATTTTCATCTCCACGATTCAGCCACCCCCTTGAAAACAAGTGATAATTTCTCGGAGCTGGCAGCTGGGGCAGGACAGATAAACCCAGCTGGAGCAGTTCATCCTGGCTTAGTTTATGACATTAGAATAGACTCCTATGTCGCCTTCCTATGCAAGCAAGGCTCCAATGCCACCAACATTGGCATGCTTATAGGCACCAAGAATTTTGACTGCGCAAGCGCCAAGCTCGCGCAAGGCACCGATGGACTCAACTACCCCACCGTGCATCTCCAGCTTATGTCTGCTAATGAAAAGATTTCCGCAGTCTTTCATCGGAGAGTGACTAATGTAGGATATGGGACCGCAACATATAAAGCTAAAGTTACAGCACCTGAGGGTGTTTCAGTTGAGGTGATCCCAGATACGTTGGTGTTTAGTGGATTGCATCAAGAGCTGTCGTTTAAAGTTGTCTTAAAGGGGCCACCAATGGCGAACGAGACACGGGTGTCGACTGGATCAATTGAATGGCAAGATTCTAAACACAACGTCAGAAGTCTCATACTCGTATACAAATCAATGTTGTAAAGCGGCAGAAGGCACATTTCAAAACATAGGATTTCATTGTAAACATTTAGGTTAGTTATTTGGTTTAGCCTAATGAATTTTAGTGCACGAATGATCAAATCTTTCTGCTTGCGAATTGGAAACGACATGAACCCATGCATCACTCCATTTTTTCTCCCTATCGGTCTGTTAACAGATGATAACCATTCTAATTAAGTTGTTTGCAGCAAGAACGTTTGTTGAGCCATATCACCGGGTGCGGGTGATACGGGACACTTGAACATTGCTAAATTGCTAGCGGGAATGCGCTCCTAAAATGGACCAACTGTTATGTTATGGTGATTGCCGAATAACTTTTAAAAGTAATATGACTCAGACTTGGTGATTGTACAAGGCATGTAATAAATAGGATTAACTGCTCAAAGCCTTAAACATAGTAAAGTTCGAGAATCCGGATGATAATATCTAATCGACTACCTATAAAGAACTCAGCTGGTTTCGCTACTTCACAAAACCAACGATCCCACTTTTTCTCTTCCCTTGGGAGGATAATCCTCCCAGTAAGGAATTTGATAACAGAGAACGAAAGCGTGTAAAAAACCCATACAAAAAAAGGCTTAAACTCTACCAAAGTGCTATATATATGTTTTGGTCTTCATTCTCATCCCTCAACGGTCAACGGATATAGTTAACATGTACTCTCCTTAATTTTTCCATCAGGTCATAAGCAGGTGCGAACTTTGAAAGCTAGTAATGGTGCACATTTGATCCATAAGATTATATTGAGAAGTCAACAATGCATTCCGGACTGTCGGTTATGGATGCTCTTAAACCTAGTTAGTTCTTTTCTCCTCTTTCTTGCCTCTGCCGCAGCAACAGCATCCACTACATTTTTACCTGAGCATAAGACCTTTGTTTGTTGCTTTTCCTGCGGAGAAGTTGCAGTGTGAGATGTTGTTGAAGACAGAGATAACTTAGGAACAGAATGTAGTTGAAGCTCGAGATCGTGTTCTTGCTCTTGCTTGACAGCAGATACATGCTCATTATGATCAAGTGAAGGTCCATGGAAGTTCCCTATAATGTGACTTCCAGTTTTCTGCTCAGCTCCATTCAATGGAAACATTATAGTTGTGTGGCCAGTATCATGAGTTGATCCAGCCTCTGTCCACCCAGAAGCTACAGTTTTAGCTTTCAATGGTAGATCTGGTTGATAATCCACAGTTGCCGCTGTATTCAAAGACAAAGAAGAACTACACTGTTTACCTAGAGAAAGTTCATCTCGTTTATCAATTAGGCCAATGGAAGGTGGGGCTGGTTGTCCATTTCCAAAATCTGGAACAGGGAATAACCAGGGACATTGTACCATATATAATGGATTTTGTGTCCTATTGTCATTTGCAAGGTTATTTTGCTTGTGAAATGAGCCGGTCTCAGAAGAGCACGGCAGAGAAACAGTAGGCGGAACGGGAATGGAACTAAATGGTGGATGTTGTACTTGAACTGGATTAGAAGACTGAATGATGGGAGGCCAAAATAATTGTGTAACTGGAAAATGGTTACAAACGAACCATGGGGCATTACCAGATAAATTTGTTACCTCGGCCATAGATGATTCCTGTTCAACAGGAGCTTTGGCTACCTCACTGTTTATTGTCTTGGCTATCTGCAAACGGAACCCAGTATTTATCTACTAGTTTTGCAAGCAAGAAGATTATGCTCTTGTGAATCTCTTAATAGCAGAATATCTTACTTGTGCCTTTAAATGCTTATTTGTAGTCTCCAAAGACTGATACTCTTTCAAAGCCAAATCCTTCTCCTTGTCACCAGAAATTTTATAAATGTGGAGTGAAGATCAGACAAACATCCAATTAATAATAATAATATCTTAGAGAGTGCCTCATCCATGAAGATGAAGAAAAGTGGTGAACAATACCATACCTCAACTATGCTAGGTGTACAAAAAAATTAACCACTAAAATCAGCCACCAGAGTAGAATACATATTGAAATACAAAATATACATTAAAAATGAATTGAACTATACATGTATTTGTACACAAATACGTGATGGCTGATTTTGGTGTATAACTAGCATTTTTGCCGTACCTTCTTCAGATTTTCGTTCTCCAACACTAAATTGGAAGCTTTTCTGGTTAAATCTTCGCACAGAGCCTGAAGCAAACCAACAAACAAACATAAAAAAAATAAACTACTCAATCTTCCAAATAGACAATAACCCGTTAGAACAATTAGACACTTGCAAGAATACTTCTTTCTTTTTCTCTGTTCTCTTCTATGTCAGTTTAGAAATATCCATGTATCAGGTGTCTTCCATATTTACTCATTTACACAAGTAATATGGAACGAAATCTACAGTGTCACCTTTACATAGAAATTAAACTGTACATTAATAAGTCCGTAACTAAAAATCTATAAACCGAAATTTTCATGTGAAAGTCATGCTTGAAAGGTTTTGCTAATTAAAAGGATAGATTACCTTGCATAATACAAAGCATGCCAATATTGCATTTATTCCAAATAGGCATACCAATACAGACATTACTCACTTACATCACAGATATGGGTTTATATTTAGTTTTGATGACTTCTTTAGTTTGGGAATGAAGGACGTATCACATTTATTTAAAACTAGGTTTCTGCATGCCCAACTATTAATATAATCAAAATAAAACTTGTTATTGTTACTATGCGCTATGGGAAAGTACATGCATAACCACGTTAGCTTCAGGTCACATATCACGCACATTTATGGTTCATTACCAACAATGATGCTTCATGTAATTTGCATTCTAAAGTTTCTGTCATTTTGGTTACTGGCACACAAGGACTGTGGCTATTCTCCACGTTTGAAGGATGTTAAAATAAATAATTGCTGTTCTGGACTGTGGATACATTCATTTGCCTCAAGAAATGTGTAGATCATCATCAATTAATACAGTGTGAATCAATAATGTCCAATTAACTGTGTCAGAGAGGGAATGAATAATAAATCAGCTAATGTAAAGATCCTTCCTTAAATGGAAGTAATGATAAAAAAGCACAGGCAATATAAGTTGACAAACAAACTACGTGGTCAACAATAAAATATGAAGCCAAGATTGGTAGTACTGCAAAACACACCAAGCATTGGCTAAGACTGTGTTTGGTCAAGATTTTATGCAGTCTATAAGCAAAACACCTGTCTACGACGGATTGTCTGCCTTGCTGACTCTCTATTTGCCAATATTCTGCGAATCCTCCGTGCTTCTTTTTCTTCCTAAACAAACAGCCAATTAGATTTCAAGTGCCAAACCATTGCAGTGGAGGAAAATTCAAGCTTTCTTATACCTCAGTTAAATTACGCCTTGACTTGCTGCAGCGAACCGCAGAGTAACTAGTAGTCTTCAGTGAATCAGCATCCTGCTCCATCTTCATATGTCTTGCACAGTCATCCTGCCTCCCTTCTCTTTGTTCAGAATTACAAGCAACTGATCGTTCATCTAGCTGCTGGCCTGCAATAGCTTCTCCCTGCCAAAATTAAACCAACAAAGCTGCTTGGTAAAATGTGGTGTTAACAAAAACAACATTATTAAAATGGAAATACAACGTATTAGATCAATATTGATCATCAAATTGGAGGAAGAATAAGAATGCAACATTATCCAGGGCTATCTACTTTTTTGTAGCTGTTTTTATCAAAAGTTTCTCATTGTACGAAGCCTTTTTCCAAATTATACTATTTCTAAATTCTACATGAAATGTTACAACTTGGTAATACTCTTGATTAAAGAGTGTGTTCTACAGTTAATTGACTTCTCCATTTACATTCAAAGTAAAAAGAAAGAATAAATTAAATGAGTTATCCAAGTTAAGTGAAGTTATTTGTTTTTTTCTTCCAGAAAATGTAGGGGCAAGATTGTTTATCAATAATAAGCAATAATACTAGAATAAGGAAATCATAAGGAGATGAAGAAAGTTTAATTAGGCATGACACAATTCACCAAGGCTGTGTTTTGAAGTGAAGCTGGGATTGAGAAATATTATAAATAAGAATATTTTTTGAAAGAAATATTATAAAAAATTGAAATTTAGTCCCATTCCCCATCCCCTGTCCTAGTCCCAAGAAAGAAACAACCGCAACTTAAAGGACGTCATAGATTGATAGCCCCGAATATTCATATATTATAATAACAAAATATATATAATTTAGGTTACAAATTCTATACATATTTTAACTGGTTTTCTTCACATGGACGAAACTAGCTATGATGAAATTGCTATTGTGCCCTTGAGCTTTTCTCCTTTCGCATGTTTCCTAAATTTAACAAACATGAAAGGTTAAATCCACACACTGAAAAGAGATTACGCATTCTTCTTCATCTCTAAATAAGGATAAGGAACTGCACCCCAACACAATCAACAGATTCCGCAATACAATAAGCTGGGAACAACAAACCACCTACCAATCTCGTTCATAATCGTGTTCGTTTCTTAAATAACAGTTTTGATCAATTATGGAAAACTAATCCGACTTCACACCGAAACTTGAAATAGTAATAGTAACTCCACTCGCATCACTTCGTTAGTCGGTACACGGAATAAATTGATTAATGTTATTTCCGATATTGTTTATTTGTAATTTCTGTTGACGCGTGCTTCTATAGTAATTTTTATTTTTTCAAAATATTGACTATTTTTCACATGCCTTTAAATGTGAAATTTTTATTAGATTCTCGTGATTAAATAAAATCAAAGAGTATATAATTAAGTAATTAGTTAACAGAGAAAACAAAGACTATAAAAACAAAACACTAACCCCGGGGAGAGGGGCAGAGCTAGAGAGATCCGAGTGCGAGTGCCGCGTGAAGTGTGGTGCGTGGGTGGAACGAGAGGCGGTGGCCTCGCGCATGGCGAGGTTTGCCAAGTCAGCAAGAGTCTCTGCCGCTTCAATCTCTGTCTTAATGAGGCGATCCACACGGTGCTCCTCCGAGGCAGACGAAGAAGTTGAATAGCTCAAAGCACACAGCTTCTCTGTTTCCATCACCTCCACGATGAAACAAACAACAAAAGGAAAAAAAAAAAAAGAGAAAAGTGTAACGGTGTAACGGTGGTGAAATGAAAGAGTTAGTGCGAGCGAAGAACCGAACAAATAAAGAGTGTGAAGGAGAGAGAGGGAAGGAAATGGAATGGTATGTATGAGTTTGTTCAGTGGCTAGCGGAAGAGCGGGGGGCCACAAGGAGTGTGCGAGTGCCACGTGTCATTCATATTCACAAGTGGACATCTTCGATAATAAGCGGCCATGTATCTTGGACTGCCACGTTTCATTCAGCTTGCCCACGTAGGAGATCTGACGCACTTGCAATTTTCCAAAAGTCGGCTTACTCCTTCCCTTCTTTTCTTGCCTCCTCAGTCCTCCCCCTTCATTTCAGTTTCCACCTTCGGTCATACATTACTCAAAATACCTTTTCAGGCTATAGTAGTGTCAATTCAAAGTATTTGGACTAAAATTTCAGAAATTAAAAAATTATATATTTTGGCGTCTCATCATTTTCTTCCTCTGTTCTTTTTTCTAGCAAGCCCCAAAAATTATAATTAATTAGTGTAATCCAAATATATTTGTTCTGATAAGGATACTTTTTGCACTATAGGTAGATTCTGTGCTATTTCACACGTCTTTGAGAACCTTTTGATTAGTGAGAAAATAATCTCTAGAATTTGGACTCGAACCTGAAACCTGCAAAAAAAAATTTTCAACACTCAAATTAGTTTAATATTTTTGAAATAAAGAGAGTAAAATGTATTTTGTTCTTTTGATCTTTCGTCTTCGTTAGAAACTTTAATTTATAATCGCTGAAGGTTAATTATCCGTTAGTTATTTTCAAGACTTTAGGTGCTGGGATCTTAGTGTTGGAAATAAGTAGGATAATCACAATTTAATTAATTATGTGTTAAATAATTTGTTATTGTTATTATATTAAAATATTAATGTCTTTAATTAAATTTAGAGATTTATTTTTATGATAGTGATTATAATATTGAGAGATAAATTTTTTATAATTTAATCTAAATTGTTCTTGGTCATAGGAATATTAAAAAGAACATTAATAATGCGAAAAGATCAATATATATAATGTTCTCTATTGGATGAAGATTAATAGATTTCATTTATTAAATTATATATATATAGATGGTGCATATAGAAATACAGTCATTGAACTGACTCATTTTGAGAATTTCTAATGGTTATAATTACCGCATATTTGTCAATAGGATATTCTCAAGATGAACATAGTAATAGAGTTTCCTTTGACCTATGACTGTCATAGTAATTAACAATGTATTTATTATACTTTGATTCCGGACACCTAATACCCTAGGGTGCTAGTTGAATAGATATTGGGTATGATTTAAATACTTGTAGAATTAATGATTATTCAATAAGGATTCCGTCAACTCTCGATAAAGAGTTTGAGTTCTATGATTAGAATGACTGAGATGAATAAAACATTGGCCAAGGAGATTAAATGAATAAAGAAATGAGTTTCTTAAGTCATTCACAATTCATTATAATAATGGTAACAAGTTAGAGTTTGACAATCAAACCATACTCTAAGAGTTAACCAAGAGCCGGAAAGATGGAAGGAATTATACTTTGTTCTTATAAGATTCTTAGTAAAAATATATTACTTCATACTATCGGGTCGTTGAGGAGTGTTGCTAGACTCCAACCTTGATTAGTAAATTTAGTATGACTAATTTACTACCCGCTTAGTATTGAACCTATGCGGTCACACACTAACGAATGTTCTAATCTTTGCTACAGAATTATTTAATTATTATTTTAATTTAATCAAATAAATATTTATATTAATTCAAAATGGAATATTATTATATTCTTTGCTAGCACCAAGAATATAATAATAGTATAATAATTGAGAATATTAAATGAGAATTGAGAATAATTAGTTATTCTATTTCTAAATTGGGATGAGATCCTAACTGATTCTTTTTCAAATTGAATTATGATATGATTCATAAATTTAAAGGATTCATATTTAGAATTTCAAGATATGATTTAAATTTGAATTGAGATTCAAATTTAAAATCAGTAACAAATATCATACTATATATATGCATGCCAAAAGTACAAGACACAGATGAAAATAAAAAACAAGAGTTTTATTCTTTTACATCTACACACATAAATGTATATGAGCCTAATTATTGGAGAAGAATTTTATGGTGTGCAAAAAGTTGCAAAGAGGTTCTCAATTTAGATCAGATATCCATTGGTCAAAGAGTTGACAGCAAAGGTTGGTTTCGGTGTGGATACGCATAGCGCCTTCGTACCATTGAAGGAGAAAAGGATTTTTACTAGCGTACTCAGGTATTTAGATCTGATCTACTATATATTTATTATTGGAATAAAGTTTAAGCACAAAATAGATCTTTAGGATTACTTTCTTTTCTTCCGCTGTGTGTTATGAACACATTATAATCCTTCACTTAGGAGCATTCGAAATATGGGAAAGAAGCTTGTTACGGTGGACGGTTATCATTTTTGAATTTGCTTAATTCCACTGATGAGTTTGGAAAACTCTAAATTAATATTTGTGATGACTAAACATTATTAATTATATTAATTACAAAATTATTAATTTGATTTTCCTTTAACATATGTTAATTAATAATTTTGTGATGCAGGTTTATATTGGGCCGAAAAATAAAAGAAAAATATTAGCTTGCCCAATTCATATACTCAGCCTTGGAATTGAATTTATACGGCTGAAATAATGGTTGCGTTGGTTGGGCCAGAATTGATGAATTAAGCCCAATTGATTTTATCATTAAATAATCAAAGAAGTGTGGCTGAAATATTTTGAATGGGCCAGAATTCCAATAGCATCATAATCCCAATTTGTTTTGCATGCCTGGTCCGAAAGAAAAATGGAATTGGGGCACAATGGTTAAAATAATGAAAACCCAATTCTTTGAATCTTGGTTGCATGCTTTCAATGGACTTCACACTTTAACTTGTGGTGGAATTCAAATTTTATCAAGTAAAGTTAATATAGTCCTTGGAACTATGAGAGAGAAATGGTCAATTGATTTGATGGCTTCTTTAATGTTACACGCCACCCAGGGAAGTAAAAGCAAGCTATTTTCAATTAATGTGTTTAATCACTTTGAATTGCTTTTCTTCAGATTCTTTCTTCTCTCTATCATCTCTTTCTCTCTTCGGTTATTGCACAGAAAATATTGGCAGCCATGGAAGCAAATGTAAGCTACCGAAAGGAAGGGAGAAAAATAAAAATGAGCTGTGGCTGAGATATTCACCAAATGTGGTTAGATTTGGTGAGATTATCTTGAGCCTTTCATGCTCAAAAATGGAAGAAGAAGATTCGGCCAGCTAGAGGAGATTCTTGAAGCATGGCTTGTCTTTGATTCTGCTCAACCACCACAGGGAGTAGCTAGAGTGGCGAAGTGATGGTTGAAGGCAGAGATTGAAGCAGATGAAGTCATTATCATCATGAGGCATCAAGGGCCAGAAATCCATCTTGGAGAGGAAGCCAAGGATGGAGAGCCCGGATTGATGAAGGGTGATGATCAAGAAAGGACTAGAGGTAATTGCATGTTGGTTAATGCATGGTTATCTCTTCTCTCTCTGAGTGGCCGAACCGGTTCTGTGTTTGTTGAAGGAGGAAGAAGTTGGTTCGGTTTTGGCTTCAAGTGTGGAGGCTTTCCTCTTCTTTAAAAAGGGGGAACAACCACTGTTTAAAGCAAGGAGTAAGATTTGAGAGTGCAAGGCACAAAGTTCTCAGAGCTACCTAAGCTAGCAGTTCTTCTTCTCCTTCAATGTTTTCTGTTTTGTAATTTTTCTGTTTAATTTTGTCATGTCTTGAGTCTCATGGAAAAAGGCAAACAGTGAGGTTTGTAATGAAAAAGCCATAGAGCGGAAAAAGGCAGAGAGTGCAAAATTAAAAGAAAAAGCCATAGATGTCTTAAAGTTCCTTTGTTCATCTTTGTTGTGTATCATGATTCTGTGGGAATCCCCTTGTAAGTTGGGTTAGCACTTTACAAGTTGTAATCAGATTGATTATAGTGAAATTCCATCATGTTTGTGATGGAGACTGGATGTAGGCCGCACTGCACTTAGCAGCCGAACCAGGATATATCTGAGTGCAATCTTCTTCTCTTTCTACTCCATTTCTGTTTTCCACTACACAGGAGCAAAAACCAGAATTATCTCGTGCCAAGTGACGAGACAAAACAAAAAGTCTCGTGGCAAGGGACGAGACAAAACAAAGTTGCTCGTGTCAAGTGACGAGCAAGTTTTAGTGGGGTGTAGTGTGGCTTTATTACTGTTTTGATATTGGAAAAAGACACAACCTCGTTAACCTGGTCTTCTTACTTAAGTGTTGAAAAGGACATGACTTCAAAAGGTTAGTACTGCTTGTCCTTTTTTGCATTTTTTGTTTTGATGATGGGAAGAGAAAAGAAAAAAATGGTGGAGGTCAAAAGCGAAAACATTTATAATTAGGTGCATGTTGATGTGAAGCATCGCGCCTCTGCGTACTGCGATAGTGAATTGCTTCATGAGCTTAAAGCTCTGAATCTAGTTAAGGACGGTTCTGCTATTGGTGTGGAAATTCTTCGTTGTGGCAGCGAAGAGAGGGTTTGTGAGAGGAGAGGGGATTGGACATATTTCTATATGTATATCCCATGTTTTACGAAGCTTCATTTGAAGTTCTCTTTTCCAATTTTGAATGTAAGGTTTTGACGCAACTGAACTGTGCTCTCTCACAACTACACCCAAACTCATGAGCTTTCTTGCGAGCTTTTGAATGTTTAATGACCTTTCTGGATTTTTTTGCATCTCTGAATATTTTCTTTTCTTTGTTTCAATCTAAAGGAGTGCGAAAAGGTTTGTGGATTAACCATAGCAGCTTCCCAGATTGTTCTATATTTTTGCTATATAAATCTTCTTTCAAAAGCTTTAAGTCTATGTTTGTAAAGACTTGGTATTCAAAAATTGAGTATCCGTTTTATTTGGATGAGGAGTTGATTGAAAAATTTTCTTTGTATTAGTGCCCGGAACCAATGCAAATTTTGGAAGCTGTGGATAGGAGTGAAGAAGAAAACCTTTTTCTGAATTTCTTGGTCGAGTGTTGTGCTTCTGGGGAGCTTTTATCTATTCCTGAAATCTTAAGGTTGGAAAAAAATACTGAGGGATTAAAGGCTTATAGGTAAATATCTGTGTTTTGTTTTCATTAGTGATTTGTTAATTGCTAATTGTTTCTTATATTGCTGCAGGTGGAAGGGTGCCTAACTTAACCACTTCGCGATTCCAGTCTTTTTTCCAAAAGAAAAATGAGAGGGATGGCAGTGGTTCTGGGATGGTGAAGGATACTGGTGGGGATGCTGCACAATCCAGCGTCCGCATCATCCTTCTCCTAAAGGAAAAAGAATTGAATCGGAAAAGTTACTGGAAATTTTATTTGAGGAGGAGAAAGATGCTGGTGTTGGTACTAAGTCCGTTTTTGATAGACAAAAAAGACTTCATGGTTTCATTGAGGGGTGAATCCTCAATCTCTTTGGAGCGAGCATTTTTCCTTCACTGAGCTTGTGGATAAGGTTTGTCAATATGCTGGTGATATGAGATTGGCTTGTCGAACTGGTACGGAGTGGATGGGAAAGTTTATACAGGTTAGTCAACTTTGTTGTTTATCAAACTTGAATTTGATTTGTGATGTGTGTTTCACTATATGTTTTGTTTTGCAGGTTGTTACTTCTTGGCTGCTGTGCGTTGGTCGTGCTACAGAGATGCTAGGTGCAGAAGAGAGCAATGCTGTGAAAAAGTTAGCTGTTTTGGAACAATTGACAAAAGAAAAAGAAAGTGTAATCATAGATGTGATATCTAAGATGAAGGATAAGGAAGAAGATGTTGCTAAGTTTCAAGATCAAATCCGTCTCCTTCAAAATAAAATTAGAGAAAATGATAAGACCAAAGGTGAAATGCCTTCTCGTATTCACGAGCTCAAAAACGATGTGTTGGAGATGTTTGTCGTTGGGTTTGACCGAGTCGTTAGCCAGATTGCTACCTTTACTCCTGATTTTGATGTCGGAAAGCTTGACGTGACTAAAATTGTAGTTAATGATGAGTTTGTTGAAGTCACTTTAATGAGATAGAACTAAAATATGATTAAAAAAAATAGTTGAAGTAAATTTATAGTTTTTCAAGAGAAAAATACTTATATCAAAATATATATTTGAATTGATAAATAAAACATCATTTACCTAATTGAACAAGAATAACTGAATTTGTTAAAATAGAAATAGAAACTAAATTATTAAAAAATATATATTATATTTTTTTTTCAAATTCAAATAGCTTAACTTTTTAACAATAATGTAATGATAATACAAATTTACTATCTCAACTCCCACTAAGTTATTATTGTGCAAAAAAATGTACATCATTTGACATTATACAATTGTATAGAATTCTTTCTAGATAACTTATGTGAATAGAAGAGACAAAATCTACTCACTAAATATGTTTCATCATTAAAATTAAATAAATTTCTCAATTAAATAAATTAGAGATGTGTTTATCTTTATACACTAAGTGTGATATTTAATACAATCTCTCTTATAATGTTTTGAATACATACAAAAAATAATTAAATCCTTTATTTATTTATCTGATTTTTTCTAAAATATACTATATGCAATTTCTTTATCCTTATTATCTTTTAAAGTCATATACTTAAAGGATACTTGTTAAGTAAGTACTTTTAGTCTTTTTCTTGTTTTTACATTTTCTCTTATTGTACATATTGAGGGTCTTTTAATAATTGCAACTTGATAACCGATGTTGAATTAACTTAATTGTATTTTAAGAGAAATAAAAACTAAATGCATAAGTATGACGTTAGACACCGATAATTTTAGTGCATTTAATTTTGAAACAAGTCAGAATATTTACAGAATGTACTCACTTATATTATCATATATGCCTCGTTAACATCTAGTTTGACAAATGTCATATTTGTTTCAACTTTATCACTTTTAAAAGTATTTTTGTATTTCTTAAGAAAATTTCTTTACAATAATAACCCTTATTTTGGATATAGTATTCGCGAGTCTTTTGGAATCTCATACTTTATGATTATAAGACTCACGTAATTTGAACAATTTTATTTCTCAAGGTTCAGTTTTGCTATTTAAGACTTTATCCATAGAAGGATGGGCTTATTTAATCTTTAATGCAATGTCCAGATACATACATTGACAAATTTAACTTTAAAATAAAATAATATGTTCACCTAAGTTACATATCATATGAATAAAATTTATATGATAGTGGGTTCATTAAAAATATTTAGCACAACATTAATATTTACTCTTTGGACAGAAATATTAATTTGTAAGTGGTATTTTTTTAAATATTGTAATCAAACATTGATAATAAATTTTGTTAAATAATATGTCTATCTTTGGACAAGCTTATTGTTTACATGGAACTAGACAAGTATCACATGTTTATTACCACAGACGCATATGTAATTTTGTCAATTACAAAATTTCCTTTAGACCAATCCATACTCGCATAAATTATGTACATATAAATTTATTTATTACGGCTTATCAAATATTCTCAACAAAATTCTATCAAACAATAAAAATATCTTTAGATCGACTCATTGCCACAAAAAAACCTGAGAATTATATATAATTTTTACCATATTTTTTATCAATTGACTAAATACCAACCTTCTTTTGAATCGATTAGTGATTACATATAAACAAAAAATAAATATATTTAATGTTTATTATTTGGCTAAATAGTAAACTTTATTTAGACTGATTATTGTTCTTTTATATATATATATATATATATATATATATATATATATATATATATATATATATATATATAAACTCTGCCAAATATAGATTTTTTTGGGTCGATCAATATACATATAAGTTACATATTACTATATTCTTAATGTTCTAAAATAAATTAATTTTTACAAAAAAACCTACTTTAATAATATAATATTTAATTAATTTACTCTAAACTAAAATTTTATAAAATAAATAAATATAATAATCTAAATTATTACTAATTTTCTTATGTAAAACTAGAATGTTTACCGATCCAAAGAAGAATCAAATGACAAGAGAAATCATCAAACATAATAGTATTCTTAAATTGAATAAAATCCTTTTGTCGACAAACAAAATAAAGATATGTACAACACTTAAATCAAAAGGGGTATTCACAATCCTTATGTACAAATAAAATTTATGCACTATGTACACCACTAATATATGTCATTAATTTTGACTTTTGAGAATAAAAAAACAGGATTAGTTGCAAATTTACAATCTATCAATATACCAAAAGAATTTTCTGAATTTCGTTCAAAATAAAATATAAATCACATTAAATTCAAAGAGGTTGGTTTTCAATTCAAAATCAAATTCCATATACTTGTGCAATATAATGACTTATTCAAGAGCTTCGGTGTATATATATATATATATATATATATATAGTTCCACGTAAAGATAGAAGATCTTCACATAAATCGAAAAAAATAAACCAAAGTATTATTATTGTGAAACTATTCTACTATAATTAATAAGTATAAAATTTTAGTCTTTATTTGTAAGAATGTCACAATCTTTAAAGACCGTATAGCATATATGAATTGCGAATCAAACACATAAACCAAAATCATCTTAAAATTAGTAATCGTGTTGTAAAATAACTAAATAAATAAATAAAAAAAATAATAAATATAATGTATGAAAATATAATTAGATAATTCTAATAATAATATTTATTAGAATTACTATATTAATAGATATATTTAATAATATTGTAGTAAAGAATATAAGAGAGAGAATAGTATAAAAGAGAGAATAAAAAATATTTAATATTCTTATTGTTGTGTAACTGTATGTTACGTAATGAGGTTTAACCTCTATTTATACATATACTAAGTTTTGCTTTTTAAAGTACATTTATTTATATCTGTCTTGAAGATTGATTCCTTTAATCTTGAGAAAGTTGGCCGCCCAATATTGTAAAGAAAGTCACAATATATTAAATGGACATCCATCTATTCATACTTATCACAATACTCCTCCTTGGATGGCCATTTAGGAATATGCCTCATTAAAACTTTACTAAAGAAAAACCAGTAGAAAAAAAAACATTAGTGAAAGAAAAAGAGTACAATATCCTTTGTGACAGGGACTGCCTCATTAAAAACCTTGTCAAGAAAAATCCAATGGAAAAAAAACCTGACCAAGGAAAAAAGAGTACAGTATCCCCCTCTTGTCGACATCAGTTGATGTCTCGAAATCGGCGCATCCCAATCTCATGTACCAATCTTTCAAAGAAGGATTTGGGGAGTGACTTTGTAAATAAATCTGCCAAATTTTTACTTGAGCGAATCTGTTGGACATCAATTGTCCCTTGATTTTGAAGATCATGAGTGAAGAAGAATTTGGGAGAAATGTGCTTTTGTTCTATCACCTTTGATGTATCCACCCTTAAGTTGAGCAACGAATGCTGTATTATCTTCAAACAGGACAGTTGGAGCTATCTTATGATCAATCAGTCCACATGATGACAGGATATATTGGATCAAACTCCTGAGCCAAAAACACTCGCAACTAGCTTCATGTATCGCTAGTATTTCGGCATGATTAGAGGATGTTACAGCAATCGTCTGTTTCGTGGACCTCCATGATATAGCTGTTCCACCATATGTAACAGCTATCCTGTTTGAGATCTCCCTTTATGTGGATAAGACAAGTAGCCAGAATCTGCATAACCAACTAGTTGTGACTTGAATCCATAGGGATAAAACAATCCCATATTAACCGTTCCATGAAGATATCGAAAGATTTGCTTGATTCCACTCCAATGTCTTCTGGTTGGAGAGGAACTATATCTTGCTAGTAAATTCACTTTAAATGATATATCAGGTCGTGTATTATTAGCAAGATACATTAGCGCTGCAATGGCACTAAGATATGGTACTTCAGGACCAAAAATATCTTCATTTTCTTCTTTAGGACGGAATTGATCATTTTCCACATCCAAAGATCTTACGATCATTGGGGTACTCAAGGAATGTGACTTATCCATATAAAATCTTTCAAGATCTTTTCTGTGTATGTTGTTTGATGAACAAAGATTCCATTTTTTGTATGTTCGATCTGCAGGCCGAGACAAAATTTAGTCTTTCCAAGATCTTTCATCTCAAACTCTTCTTTTAGAGTTTTTATAATTGTTGGAATCTCTTCAAGAGTCCCAATGATATTTAAATCATCAACGTGCACTGCAATAATAATAAATCCAGATGCAATTTTCTTTATGAAAACACATGGGCAGATATCATCATTCTTAAATCCATTTTTGGCCAGATACTCAGTAAGATGATTATACCACATTCGTCCAGATTGATTTAGACCATATAAAGATCTTTGCAATTTGACCGAGTATAACCCTTGTGAATATTCATTTGATGGTTTAGATATCTTTACTCTTTCAGGGACTTTCAGATACATATCCCGATCTAATGAGCCATATAAATAGGCTGTTACCACATCCATTAAATGCATATGCAGTTTATGATATGCAGATAAACTGACCAAATAACACAATGTTATCGCATCCACTACAAGGGAATACATTTCTTCATAATCTATACCGGGCCTTTGTGAAATACCTTGTACCTCAAGTCGGGCTTTGTAGCGCACAACTTCATTTTTCTCATTTCATTTTCTCACAAATACACATCGGTATCCAACAGGTTTTACATCTTCTGGTGTACGGACTACAGGTCCAAAGACTTCATGTTTTGCAAGTGAGTCTAACTCAGCCTTCATGGCTTCTTTCCATTTTGACCAATCATCCCTTTGTCGACATTCTTCGACTGATCTTGGCTCAAGATCCTTTCTTTCATGCATGATATTTAATGCCACGTTATATGCAAATATTTCATTGACAATTGTCTTATTTCAGTCCAATTTCTCTCTTGTAAAGACATAATTTATCGAGATCTCGTCATTTTCACAATTTTCAGGTACCTGAACGTCTTCTGGCATTAAAACTATATCAGAATTTTGGACAACTGCAGGGGTCTCTACTATGTCTTTTTCAACAGGAATAGTATTTACCTCTTTTCTCTTCCGAGGATTTTTATCTTTGGAACTGACAGGCCTGCCACGCTTCTGACGTAAATTTGCTTCAATGGCTCATTGTCCTACTGGGACATCAATTCGAATTCGGGCATTTTCCACTAGTATATACGATTTAGTTATCCTCTTTGCATCGGAAAATGCATCAGGCAATTCATTTGCTATTCTTTGCAAATGTATAATCTTTTGAACTTCTAGTTCATATTACCCTGATCAAGGATCTAAATGCATCAACGATGATGCATTCCAATTAAGTTCCTTTTCAGGAAGCTTATTCTCTCCCCCTAATGTTGGAAATTTTGATTCATCAAAATGACAATCTGCAAACCGGGCTTTAAATACATCTCCAATTTGTATCTCAAGATACCTCACTATAGAGGGAGAATCATATCCAATATATATCCCTAATTTTCTTTGGGGTCCCAGTTTGGTGCGATTAGGTGGTGCAATGGGAATATATATCGCACATCCAAATATTCTTAAATGGGAAACATTTGGCTGCTGCCCAAATGTTAATTGCATAGGAGAGAACTGATGGTAACTCGTTGGCCTCAAACGAATAAGTGCTGTGGCATGTAAAATAGAATGCCCCCAAATTGAGGTTGGAAGATTTGTTCTCATAAGCAATGGTATAGCAATAAATTGGAGGCGTTTAATAAGCGATTCTGCTAACCCATTTTGTGTGTGAACATAAGCTACTGGATGTTCAACACTTATTCCATTAGCCATACAATAAGCATCAAAAGCTTAGGAAGTAAATTCACCAGCATTATCAAGACAAATTGCTTTGACTGGATTTTCTGGAAATTGTACTTTTAATCGAATAATTTGAGCCAGTAATCTCGCAAACGCCAGGTTACGAGAGGACAATAAGCACACATGTGACCATCTTGAAGATGCGTCTATTAGGATCATAAAATATCTAAAAGATCCACATGGTGGATGAATAGGTCCTCATATATCACCTTGAATCCTTTCTAGGAATTCAGAGGACCCAAATCCAACCTTTACTGGTGATGGATGAATAGTATTACCACATTCTTCTTTTGACACAAGATGGGTAAAATATATTTCACTTTTGAGAATAATGTGCGAACTTGCACTATCCGCAAGGCATACATCTTCATTACATATCCTTGCCATTCTCTTCAAAGACAAATAATAATAAAATGAGTAGTATGCACAGTTAAATTGAATAATTGATCAGAATTATTTTTCTAAGAAATAATGCACATAAAAATGTCAGATACTAAAATTTTATTTTACAACATGACATATTTAATGATTTCAAAATTCATAAACATTAATATTTCATTATTTATATACATCCTATTTGAAACTTAAATACATAGAAAATAAAACTTAACAATAAGTTCTTTACATTATTTATTTACATGAATACTTAACAATCTCACACATTAAACTATTCCATCATTGATCAAAAGACCAATATTTCCTTCAGGATCCTCAAAGGAATCAGATACATCATAATGAATGGTGGAATTTTCTGCATCATTTGAAACGAAATTCGATTCTTTTCCTTGTCGTCCTTTTTCAAAGATGTCTAGTAAAGATCAACTAGGTGCCTTGGGGTACGGCAGGTACGTGACTAATGGCCCTTTCCACCACAATGGAAACACTTATCCTCTATTGATTTATTCTGCCCGATATTTCTTTCTTTATCCCACTTCTGGTGAGATCCTCTCCTTTGAATATAATTCTTTTTCCTTCCATAATTTTTCTTGTTATTAAAACCTTGCCATTTACCTCTTCTGGGGTAATTTACCGCATTTACTTCAGGAAATGGGGCAGCGCCAGCTGAGCGCGCTTCATGATTTTTCAATAGCAACTCATTGTTACGTTCAGCAACAAGAAGGCAAGAAATTAACTCATAATATTTTTTAAACTCTTTTTCTTGATATTGCTACTGCAGGAGCACATTCGAGGCATGGAAGGTTGAGAAAGTTTTCTCCAACATATCATGGTCAGTTATCTTTTCCCCACATAATTTCATTCGTGAGGTGATTCGAAACATTGCAGAATTATATTCATTTATGGATTTAAAATCTTGTAGACGCAAGTATCACCATTTTTTTATGATTGTACCTTTCTTCAAGGTCTTTCCAAAGATCTGTAAGATCTTTTAATGTCAGATATTCATTTTTCAATCTTTCGTCAATATGACGACGAAGAAAAATCATGGCTTTGACTTTATCCTTTCTGGATGCATTATTTTCAGCCTTGATGGTATCTCCAAGATCCATTGAATCAAGATGAATTTCAGCATCTAATATCCATGATAAATAATTATTTTCAGATATATGAAGAGCATTGAATTCAAGATGAGAGAGTTTCGACATAATGAAAATTTGTTACCTGAGTCTTCCTAAAAATTTGATCAGAGTCTCGTACTAATAACGTGTTGTAAAATAACTAAATAAATAAATAAAGAAGATGTAACAAATATAATGTATGAAAATATAATTAGATAGCTCTAGTAGTAATGTTCACTAGAATTACTATATTAATAGATATATTTAATAATATTGTAGTAAAGAATATAAGAGAGAGAATAGTATAAGAGAGAGAGTAAAGAATATTTAATATTCTTATTGTTGTGTAACTGTATGTTACGTAGTGAGGTTTAACCTCTATTTATACACTTACTAAGCCTTGTTTTTTAAAGTACATTTATTTGCATCTATCTTAAAGATTGATTCCTTCAATCTTGAGAAAGTTGGCCGCCCAATATTATGAAGAAAGTCACAATATATTAAATGGACATCTATCCATTCATACTTATCACAATAAATCGCTATTAATTATTTTTATTAAAAGAAATTATCACAAGACCTCAAATTTGATTTATGCACAATGTTATGATAATTGAAATTATAAACTTCTAACGAAATTACACGAGGGCTTTAGTCGAAGAAAAAAAATAATTATTCTTCATAATTATTGAACTATGAAAGGCACTGATCCCACTTGTGAAATTCTTAATTTTTTAATTTTATAGATGGTAAAATTCATAAAAATGATATATAATTAATTAATAAATTAAATAGGAACAAATAAGAATAAGAATTTAAAAATTTATATTTTAGGAAAGTCAAAATAATTAAAATACGAATTAAAACGTTAATTTTAAAGGTTTTGGCTCAAAATTGAGCCAAAGAGCTAAAACGAGTGAACCGGACTTAAGTAGGTCTAAGCCCACATATATAACACTTAACAAAGCCACATTTCAGCCTATATTCCCCATTTATGAGAGTGAGTGGCGGATATGAGAGGAGAAATCCTAACACTATTAATCACCATCTTCATTCGTCCATAACTTTTGATCCAGAGTACTGATTGACGAGCCGTTTGGGCCACGCGTCGCTCTCCTCTTCCTCTTCAGTTTTATATAAGTATTGCAGTGAGTAAATCTGAAATCCTTGTCCATTTTTCCATTCTCTCTTCTGTTTTGTGTAAGAATCAGAGTTTTTACGAAAAATCGCTTAAGTTGAATAGAATAATTTAACGTGCCCAGAATAGGTTCGAAAATATAAAAATGTTTTCTTAAAAATATAAGTGTGAGACTCGGATTCAGTGAATTTTTTTTAGTGAAAAAATATTCTCTTTTGAAAATTTTTTGCGTAAAAATGCATACCGATAGACTAGCCGGCAATACCGGCTAAAGTTTGTCTAGTACTGTGTGTGAGAGAATAAAAAAGTAGAAAATCTTAGAAGAGTTTTTGAAATAGAAAACTGGGCGCTTATTCTAAAAGTTTTAGCACAAAGTTGGGCCCAAGCCCAACATATGTGTAACCACTTAATGAAACCTTTCAGCCTCATAACTCCCCCACCAACACAAATCACAGCTGAGAATTGAGAGGAGAAGATGGAGAGTGGCACTATTTACATTCAACTTCTTTTGCTCGTAACGAGAGCTACGGTGCTCCGATTCGTGTGTCATTTACGGCCACGCAAAACTCTCGCCGAACCCATCATTTCTACCTAAGTATTTCTGATCAAAGTCACATTACACACTCCCTTTCTCAGCCCTAACAGTTTCCACATTTTTAGGTTTGGGCTTTGAAGAAGTTTTGTTATTTTGATTGTTTAGGAGTGATATAGCGTTGGAGTATTGTTGTGTTTTACCCCTATTTCTATTGGATAAGGTGAGTGTATTCATATTCCTTGTGGTTTTGTGTATATATGGAACCCTATGGTGATTTGTGGTAAATTACACACACACACACACACACACATACATATATATATAATATAGCTTGAATGTGATAATTATTAGGAGCTTTTGGATCAAGTCGGGTGTCTTGTTGGTGCTTGGAAGCTTGGTTGGAGGTTATTTGGTGGATTTGAAAATAGTGAGAATCGGCCAAGGTATGGTTTCAGTTTTCGTTATATAATATGTAATATTTCGTGAACCTTAGGCTAGTGGACCTTAGGATAGGTTTTGTATTGTTGATGAATTATGATATTAAATGATGATGTAGATGATTAATGATGATTGATGATGTTGCTATGGATTGAATGATGATGAATTTGAAATAAATGGGATGATGAGTCGATAAATTTTAGGGAATTTCTGTATGAGTTTAGAAGACAGAGACTTAGGTTTTTAAAGTTATGGGTGAGCGGATAGAGTATTACAGCGTTGGTAATTCAGAGAGCTTAAAAGGAGACGATAGTTAATAATAATTTGAGAAATCGGGAGCTGATAATGGTTATGATGTGTTGAGAACTCGGAAAGGAATGATGATCTTGTTGAGTAATGATAGTGTGCGGGGCACTATATCCCTGAAATGATTTATGATGAAATAGATGTTGTTGTTGTTTTACTTCTTTGCTGCAAGTGCCAGGCACTATATCTTCGAAATGAGCATGCAAGTGTGCTAGACACTATATCCTCGGAACGATAGTGTGTCAGGCACTATATCTTCAGATTCGTAGAAAGACAACATCTGAAAGGATGTGTCGGGTTGGCATTATGGATCGACAAGTGATATCACGAGCCAATAGGACAGGCATTCATCATGTGCATCTTCTATGTGTTTTGTTTGCTTTGCCAAATTACATCTTTTGCCTAAATGTATAATATGCTTACTTACTAGTTGTTTTACTTGCTGTACATGTATATTACTTGTATTTTACTTGCTTGCATTATCTGTGTTTGTCTAGTGCTGAGGAGGTTAGGTAGGCGGTGGCGATGGAATCGCACAGAGGTTGGGTTGGTGAAGGCTGTGGGATACAATGGTGCGATTAGTATTAGTTAGAAATCCCACTAAGTTTAGACAACCCTGTTTGTGGTACTTGGTTTAAGTTAATTATTTTTGTTAAGCTTGAATATCTGTTGATGTGAAGTTCTAGGATTGCCTTTGGCGTCCTGGAACCTTGTATCTTATATATTGGGTACTATTACCATGCTGAGAACCTCCAGTTCTCATTCCATATCTTGTTGTTATTTTTCAGATGCAGGTCGTAACCTACTGATGAGCGGATATTTTATACACTTTTTGGCATATTTTTCATATAGTTTTCATTATATTTTCTTTAAGTTTTATTATATTTTCATAGGTTTTAGTGCAAAATTTATATTTTTGGATTCTACTTTGAGTTTGTGTGTTTTATGGTGATTTCAGATATTTTCTGTCTGAAATTAAGGAGCTTAAGCAAAAGTCTGATTCAGAGACAGAGAAAGGACTGCAGATGCTGTCAGGATCTGACCTCCATGCACTCGAATGAGCATTTCTGGAGTTATAGAAGTCCAAATGGCAAGTTCTCAACAGCTATGGAAAGCTAACATCCAGGGCTTTCTAAAAATATATAATAGTCTATTCTTTGTTTTGGAAATAAAGGCCCAAAATTGGCGTTCAACGCCAACCACTAGCCCCATTCCTGGCATCCAACGCCCAAAGGGGAGTAGCTAGCATCTAAATGCCCAAAAGGGAGTCCAAGGTTGGTGTTCAATGCCCAAGAGGGGTACTAGCTCGTGGATTTCACTCAAACTCAGCCCAAACACTCACCAAGTGGGCCCTAGAAGTGGATTTTTACACTACAAGACTAGTTTATCTTATTTTTTGTAATCCTTAGTTATTAGATTAGTATATATAGAACAAGGATCACCCTTGTTCAGGACATTGATGCAATATTTTCAAGTTACATTGTTCCTTTGTACAGTATGAGTCACTAACCTTCTAAGGTTGGGCTAAGTAGTATGATGATTCATGAATCCTACCAATTCAAATATAAAAAATGAAGTTCAAATAGACTTGCAAGAAGAACGCTCATGAAAGTTGGGAACATGGAATTGAGCATCGAACCCTCATCGGAAGTGTATCCGCTCTAGTCGCTCAAGTGTATAGGGTTGATTCACTCAATTCTCTTCTAATCATGCTTTCCAAGATTTGTTTTTCAGCTAACAATCAACAATTATTCAATGCATGTATACATTTATCATGAGGACTTATTCGTAGGTTGTAATAGGGCAAGGGTAAAGGTAAGGGTATATATATGGCTAAGTGAGCTTGATATTTGCATCTTTGATTAACCTAAGCTTTCATCAAACTCATATAACAGCCTATACAATTATAATACAATGCATAACTACCCATTTTTCACTTTTTCACACACTCATGCATTCTTTTCAATTCACATTCTATATGCATTGGTTATTATTGGCTTTGTCTTGGGGCATTTTGTCCCTTTTTATTGCTTTCTTTTTCTATATATTTTTGTTTCTTTTATTTTTCTATTGCTTTTTCTACATATTTTTTATTTTTCTCTTTTTTTTGATGAATTATATACAACAGTGCCAATGCATCTAGTTCAACATTCAATACATGAGTGTGTACCTAATTCCCAATATTTTCAATAAAAACTACAAAAATACACTTTTACCTCTACCAATGTTCCCAAGCTTCCCTCCCGCTTAAATGACACACGCCCTCACTTACCCAATCTAATCAAAGATCTAAATTAGAGGACATTTAATGTTTTTAACTTAGGGGTATTGATGTGCTAAATTAAAGAATAAAGGAGTTTAATGTAGGCTCAAAATTGGCTAACAATGGTAGATAAAAGGGTTAAGGCTATTTGGGTGCCCTAAAATAGTTTTCTTGGAAAAGAAATCATCACTCTAACCAAGTAATCCTAGCAAGAAAATAAATGGTAAAATATGTACAGATTCTAACTAACATGCACTCTATCATGCAATGCAATGACTAACTAACAAAGAAGATTAAGAATTGGTGTTGGAAAAAGAAGTAGTTACACACGGAGGTCGGTCTTCGACCTCCCCACACTTGAAGATTGCACCGTCCTTGGTGCATGCAAAGAAGAGCAAGTTGGATGGGTTGCTACAACTGATGAGCTTCTTCAAAAGGTTGTGTGGAGGAACTTGTTTGTCACCCCATTTAGAAGCTTTTCCTTTCCCTTCTTGGTGGCCATCCTAAAAAGAGGGAAAAAGAAAGAAAATTAAGCCCACAACAAAGATAGCAAAGAAAATAGAACATAGGCGGCGGCTAATTCCAAATAAGAGTAAGGTTCTCAGCTACATGGTAGCTACAACATGTAAGTGAGAGAGCAACATAAGTAAAGGACATATCAACTATCACTTGATGCAAGAGTAAAGTCAAAGCATAAGTAAATGACATGAAGAACATGTTGAGCATCAAGTTCAAACAAGAAAGAGTGGGTCATGAAAGACATGCAAGTTCATATCAATGCACAAAGGATGCAAGAATCATCAAAGGTTAAGCATTGACTTAGAAATTTTATCACTCATCAATATCAAACAAGTCAAGAAGCATCAAAATAATCCAAAAAATTCTCAACAATTGAGTAGGAGGATTCAACATCAATGTTAAAATAAGAAACTTAGGAAAGAAAATAAGAATAAGCTATAAAAACAAAATTAAAATGCAATGAATAAAAGTATCCAAATGCAATAAACAAAAGAAAATGAAAAATAAGAAAAATGCGAAGTGGAGTTTTGGAGAAGAAGAAAGTAAGAAAGGAAGAAGAGAGAAGAAGAAAGGAGAAAAGAAAGAAGAAGGAGAGAAGAAAGAGGAAGAAAGAAGAAATGAGAAGAAACAGGGGAGAAACAGGGCGTGAAGGTGACGCGCGCGCTTCATTTACGCGTACGCGTCAGAAGTAGGAATGGAAAGTGACACATAAGCGTCGACCACGCGTATGCGTGGAACACAAAAAGAAAGATGTGATGCGTATGCATCATCCACGCGTACACGTGAAGCTAAATTGTGCTATTCGCACAAAAGCAGCACCAATCCAGCGCAACTCTCTGGTTTTTGTACAAGAAGTCCCAACATAGCATACGACGCGTGCGCGTCGGCCACGCTCACGCGTGGTGCAGCCCCTTTTTTTAGAAGCATAAAAGAGAAACAGGGCACTCCCCTAACCTATAAACATTCGAAAGTAACCAAAATTCAAATTTAACAAAAATCTTTTAGTTTTTAAAAAAATTTTCAAAGACAAAACAAACAAAAGTTGCACTTCAAGCAAAAACAATTCAAAAACAACTATTCTAATCAAAACATGAATTTAACAAGAAACCTATCAACCAAAGCAATATGTACAAGGGTATAGAAAATAAGAAAAACTACCTACAATGGCAACTCAATTCATCCATTGATTATATTTACAAGAGAATAGAAAGAGTTTACTATGGTAGGGTGTCTCCCACCTAGCACTTTTATTTGTTGTCCTTAAGTTGGACAATTGGGAGGCTCCTTGTCAAGGTGGTTTATGCTTGTACTCAACTTGAAACTTTCACCAATGCTTGGACTTCAAGTAAGCTCTAAATTTCAAAATCAATGGCACCAAGCTTTGATGAAGTTATACACAAGCTAAGGGCTCCCAAAGTTGATCTTCACATATTTTTGGATCCCAAATCTTGTTTCTACACCCATCTTCACATTGATCAAGATAATTCCATTTGGGTGGCAAGTGATCTGAATTCTCAAGTAAGCACCAAAACATCTTCCTAGGCCCATTCAATTGAGAACTATACCAACCATTGCACTTAGACTTTGAGTTTCCAACTATAAGGAACCTTGATCGGCATTTTCACCCATCAACCAATTTTCTCTTTCTCTTAACTCCACAAAGAGCTCTAAGTTGCCCATCTGTCTAAAGTAAACCATATTCAAGTGAGAAAGTAAAGTTTAGGGATAAGAATTTTACCCACTTGAATGTTATGTTGGATGGTGACTTAGGAAGGGAGGTCTCCAACAACTTGGGAAAGGCAATTTTCACTCCCTTGTGCTTTTCTTGGATGACATCCACCTCTTGACAAGCTTCCTCAATTTCAATTCCTTGTTCACCAACTTCTTCTATACATCCCTCATTGCTCAAACCATGTGTCGGAGGTTGTGCACGGTCCTCCTTGTCATTAATTCCATAACACAATGAGGGGGGTTCATCAATTCCAAAAGACACATTGGTTGGTGTCGAATCATCTTCAATGGTGGAGCTTGCTTGCTCAACTTCTTCTACCTCTTGTTCAACTTCACCTAAGTCTTCAACCACTTCTTCTTCTTCAACAATTTCCATCCTTTCCACTTGTTGCATAACACACTTCATTTCCTTATTCTCATGTGGGGATTCTAAAATCTCCTTCATGCTCCACTCTTCCGTTAATTTCTCACATTCATCAGTGGAGATGTTTTATCTACGATATAAATCCCATGAGTCCAAGTTGGCTTTAATTTTGGCAAGGTTAGCCTCGATAGCTTCGTTCGTTCTTTGGGCTTCCTCTTCCTTCTTTTGATGGATGATTGCTTGAAGTCAATCCATTGCTTCCTTGAAGCGATCCATTGGCTCTTGTTCTGCTTGACTAGTATAAGTAGGATCATATTGCTCTTGGATGGATGGATATGGGTATTCTTCCATGGAGGGTTATGGTGGAGAAAGGAATTCATTATGTGGTTGAAAATTCTCATACATGGGAGGTGGTTCATCTTGGTATGACATGGAGGTGGTGGTTCTTAGGGGTATTAGTGATGGAATTGGGGTGGTTCTACATATGTTTCATATGGTTCACAAGGTGGTTGGTATGGTGGATATGGAATGAGCTCATATGGAGGTGTTTGATGGTATGAGACTTGTGAGTATAATGGTTGAGGGCTATATTGTGGAGGGAGTTCATAGGCATAAGGTGGTGGAAGTTGATAATCACAATGGGGTCCACCATAGCCATTTGATTGGTATGCATCATGGAATGGCTCTTACTCATATCACATTTGGGAAGGTTGTTGCCAAGAAGGGTGATCAAATCCTTAAGGCTCCTCCCATCTTTGATTGTTCCATCTTTGATGCATGTTGTCATTGTAATTTCCATCTCCTACAACATGGTTGTAACCACACTCATAGCCAAAAGGGTGAGAATTCATAGTGCAAAGAGAAAATAAAGATAAAAACTAATAAGAAATAAAGAAAACAAACTCATAACTACTACCAAGACCAAGAAATAACCATAAAGAAATATATTCACATATTCACAATAGCCAATAATATAACAACATTGCAATTCCCCGGCAACGGCGCCAAAACCTTGAAAGAGTTATTTTATGTTAATTAGGAAATTCACACAAAATAGTTTCGTTGGTAGTATAGTTCCCAACCAACAAATAATACTCAATTAAAGTTTTAATATTGGTTGTCACAAGTATAAACCCCAATGAAAATAAACCGAAGTATTTAAATCCCGGGTCGTCTCACAAGGAATTGCAATGAAGTGATCAATTATTGGCTATAAAGGGGACAAGGGGGTTTGATTTGGTATTTGCCAAGAAAAGTAAATAATAAGAAAGTAAATGATAATTAACTAATAAAGGAAAGAAAAAGAACTCTTGGCTAAGGCTTGGAAATTGAGATCACCATCTTTATCTACAAACCATGTATTGACAATTATGAGGGACCAGCCCATTAAGTCTACTTCTATTCTTGAAGTACGTCAAATAGGTTCGATCAACATCAATCCATAAGTCCTAACCTAGCTACTAATTGACTTAGTAGTAGGTTAGCGTTAATGGTTATTAAATTGACCATTAAGGTTTCTCAAATCACCAATTCAATGAGACCCAATGACTCAAGGTCACCCAATTCCCATAGCATAGGCCAAGAGTATAGAAAACTACTATAAAACTAGTGAAAATATTTTAACAAACATCTAGAGTGCAATAAACGTAAACATCACAAAATGCAAGAATTAATAAAAGCTATAACTAACATAAGCAAGAAATCAACAATAGCAATTAAGATAAACATAAAAAGACATGAAATCATGAAATTGCATTAAAAGGAATTAAAATCTAACACAAGTTTATAAACATAAAAGAGAGCAAAATAGAAATTGACAAGAAAAGTAGATAAACTAAAGAGCTAGAACAAATAAAAGTAAAAAAAAAAACTAAAATGAAACAAGATTAAAATATAGATCTAAAAAGAATTGAAATAAGAACCCTACAATCTAGAGAGAGGAGAGAGCCTCTCTCTCTAGATTTCTACCCTAAAACATGACAAAAACTATACTATGACTACCCCTCCCCCAATTCCCTTGCAATCTTTGGGTTCAAAAGCATCAGAAATGAGTTGGATTTGGGCCTCCTTGAGCTCGGAAATTGCCCCCAGCGTATTGCCTTTAGTGAGTTCATGTGCAGTTTGTCATGCGTATGCATGGGTCACGCGTACACATCACTGGCAAAATTTCTCTTCATGCGTACACGTGGGTGAGGCGTGCGTGTCGCTGGCGAATCTCTTTCTCACGTGTACGCGTGAGTGATGCGTACGCGTGGCCTTGAGTTCAGCAAATCCTCACTTCTTCATGAATTCCCCATTTTTGCATGCTTTTTCTTTATTCCTTCAACCCAATCCTTACCTTCTAATCCTGAAATCACTTAACAAACATATCAAGGTATCGGATGGAATTAAAGTGAATTAAAATTAGCGATTTAAAGGCCTAATAAGCATGTTTTTACTCTTAAGCACAAATTAGAAGAAATTCACAAAACCATGCTATTTCATTGAATAAATATAGAAAAGTTGATAAAATCTCCAAAATTCAATACAAGATAAACCACAAAATTGGGATTTATCAGAAGGCTTCGGCCAAGTGAGGTGGGAAGAGGAAAAAGGGAAGTGTATAAAGAGTAATATGGAGAAAGAGAAGAGTAATATGGCCGAGGATAAAGCCCACGCAATTTATTCTCCTTTATGATCCTACTCGAAATGCCACAGACAAGGTCAGATCTTCCGGATCGAAAAATGATGCTTTATGATTCTAGCCTTAGTGCCACAAAAACCTCATCACCCATAACTAACCAGATTATATGTCACTTATCCTCGATTAGCCCAGATGAGTTATTGGTTCAGGTGATGTATCCTCAAGTTTTAGCTCAATACTATCCGGGTCAGGACTCATATAGAACTCATGTAGAGAAAGGGATATACCCAATCTCATTTGGATGAAGAACGACAATACATCATAGAAGAGAATCAAACATATATTGAAATAGAAACAGTAATATTATTAATCCACGGGAATCAACAGAGCTCCTAATCTTAACCTAGGAGGTTTAGTTGTTCATAATTTACAGAGAAAACTTAGATGTAAAGTATGATACAAGTTGATGCATAAACCTAAGTGATCTCCTCTATATATAGGAGATGCTAACCCTAAAAGATGTTAATTTAAATTTAAAAAGTACAAAGATAAACTAAACTAAGCTAAAGAGTGCAAAAATCCACTTTGGGCCCACTTTGGTCTTGTGCTCATCCAAGCCTGGCATTCAACTTGGAGAATGGGCGTTGATGCCAGTTACGGGGCTGAACTCGTGCTCCCTTGGTCCTTTAGTGGCGTTGAACACCAGCTTGGGCGTTCAATGCTGGGTTTGCTCCGTTTGGGGCGTTGAACTCCAGATATAGACGTCCAACGCCAGTTATGGGTAGTGATCTAGAAAATAAGTATAGATTATTATATATTGCTGGAAAGCACTAAAAGTTAGCTTTCCAACGCCGTTGAGAACGTGTCGATTGGACCTTTGTAGCTGAAGACATGCTTGTTGGAATGAACAGAGGTTAGGACTTGACAACATCTACTATCCTTTCTTCTGCTCTAAACAAGACTTTGCCAATCTTGCTAATTTTGCCTAAAAATCACCTAAAATCACAGGAAAAATAGAAAAACTCAAAGTAGCATCCAAAAAGTAAAATTTTCACTAAAACATACTAAAACTTTCTAAAGTTAATAAAATCTAACTAAAAATAATATGAAAATGCAATGAAAAAGCGTATAAGAAATTCACTTATCAAGCACATTGACAAATCCTAGAGAATCCCGGAGCACCTTGACAAATCCTTGAGAATCCCAGAGCACCCTGGCAAATCCTAGAAAATCAACACAATTCCTCAACTTTACTTGTGTATTCGGCTATCGACATTGGACCCTGCTTCAATTATAGCAATTCAACCTCCTAAGTCGTCTTGACTGAGTTGGAGAAATACTTTTTGTATAATTCAGATTGGAATGCATCCCAAGGTATCGCAGCATTGTCTCGTTGTAGATGACGTCGCGTTTCCTGCCACCAATACTGAGCTTCGCCCATTAACTGATAAGTCGCAAACTCAATGCATTGATCTTTAGGAATTTACTATTCTTATAAAGCTCATTCCATCGCCTGAAATCAATTGTCAACCTCTATGGGGTTCGTGGTTCCTCTAAAGTTTAGTGGATTTATCTTCAGGAAAGTTGCGACCGTCATCGGCCCATTATCTCTATTACCGCCATTCCCATTATTAACTTGGTTTCCTAACACCTCGGCTGTAGCATGAATAGCCACAGCCAAGTTCTCCAGGACGTCATGAAGTTCACAGGGTTATTTTCAATCGTTTTGGGTTCCATATTACTCTTCCTACCTCTCCCTTGGCCGCGTCCGCATCCAAGAGTCACCATCTGGTACCTGTTCACACCAAACAAGTGATATCAAGGTGATCAATCTCAATATCTCAAGTCTAGTACTTTGAAGTCCCAAATGCATGTTCATGAACAAATATGCCACATATACTAGATAGATATCCTAATCAACATATACACACACCTAGAGTATGCCCAAAAGCATAGTCATTCTATCCCTCAGGCTTTACAGGAACGAAATACTCTGATACCATAATGTAACACCCTACGACATAGAGCCTTGCGCTTAAGTTGTAAAGCAGAGGTGACGAGGTATTACGACCTCTAAAAGAAAATACACATATATATATATATATATATATATATATATATATATATATATATATATATATATATATATATATATATATAGACACACACACACACACACACATAGTTGAAAGGAAGTCATAACGAGGAGCCTTGAAGAAAAGCTTAAGCAAAAACTACAAGAAGAAAAATGCATCGCACACGTAGAAGGATAACAAGATAAAAGAAAAGATAAATCTTATCTACATAAAGAGAATAATACCAAAAGATACAAAATATCAAGCTCCAGACTCGACTTGTGAAGCCAAGGCCGGCCGGAGTATATGTACATATATACAACCTAAATATCCCAAAAACAGAAGACTGACAACCTGTTTCTCCAAGTCAACCTGTAAGAGGAACAAACATAAAATATATACAGAGGAGAATCTATATACATTTATATACATAGCATAAGTACAAAATATAGCATCCTAAAAGCCAAACTTCGCTTGCACAGAAAACTCTAGACGCTCAAGCAGAGGTGACGAGGTATTACGACCTCTAAAAGAAAATACGTATATATATATATATATATATATATATATATATATATATATATATATATATATATATACACACACACACACACACACACACACACATACACACACACACACACACACACACACACACACATAGTTGAAAGGAAGTCATAACGAGGAGCCTTGAAGAAAAGCTTAAGCAAAAACTACAAGAAGAAAAACGCATCGTACACGTAGAAGGATAACCAGATAAAAGAAGAGATAAATCTTATCTACATAAAGAGAATAATACCAAAAGATACAAAATATCAAGCTCCAGACTCGACTTGTGAAGCCAAGGCCGGCCGGAGTATATGTACATATATGCAACCTAAATATCCCAAAAACAGAAGACTGACAACCTGTTTCTCCAAGTCAACCTGTAAGAGGAACAAACATAAAATATATACAGAGAAGATTCTATATACATTTATATACATAGCATAAGTACAAAATATAGCATCCCAAAAGCCAAACTTCGCTTGCACAGGAAACTCTAGACGCTCAGCGAGGTGCCTCTTGACTTGCATCTAAAAACAACAATATATGTATAGAATGAGAACTTGGGGTTCTCAGCGTGGTAAAGATGCTAACATAGGTAATATATAAGATCCCAGAAAAACCAGAGGCATTTCTAGAACTTCGACACTCAGATTTAAACTTAAGAAAGTAAACTAAACCAGAAAATTCTGGAATCTATTCATGGATTCTAATTCTAATCTAACTCTTCACCTCCTATCAACCCAAACCTCCTATTCACCGGTGGAACTACCCTCAGCGTCACCTCTTTCAGCATGAGGGGTCTCTCAATTATAAAGACATACAATATAGACAAGGAAAACACATATAGGATGCAATTACAGCAAGTAGGACAAAAGCAGTTAAGCGTGGCTAATCAGTTAGGGAAGCCAAAGTAATGCACACTCAAGTAAAAAATACAAATGCATATGATGTATGCCTGCCCAATGGCTAATGAGTCTCATCTGTCGGTTATATAGCCAAACCCACATGTCCGATAGCTAACCCTGGATAGTCCCTCCGTGCGCGCATCCCAAGAGTATATGCATAGTATCATAATCATTCATTTATCATCTAATTAGAGGAATTTCTAGGGAGTTAAAGTGTCCGGCCACATCTTCCGATGTAGGGTCAACAGAGTATCGAGTCTCAACCTGGAGTAAGTGGTGGCAAGCCATTGCATCTACACAGAAAAACTCGTATCTCAGATAACAGAAATGCATATCCTATAATCATTCAATATCAATCAATCGTTATCAATTTAGCCTTCATTCATTTCATATTCAGTATTGTCCGCACTTTTCAAACACAAATCATCACTTCAAAATCTTTCTCTACTACCAGGTTAACTCCCTTTCTGGGTTAAGCCCTCTCTTTATGATTAGGGACTAAGTATAGGACCTTACAAGGTAACTATAGAGGTTTTAAAAGGCTAGAAATAGGTTTAAATCACAAAAATATAACTTTTCCAAAACAGGGTGGTCATGTGTATGCATGGATGTAATTTTCAACAAACTTGTGTACGTGAGCAACTCCCGCATACTGATGCGTGAGCATATTTTCTATATTTTATTAGTATTTTAGATATGTATTTATTAAGTTTTTAGGATATTTTAATATTTGAGGTCTGTTTGGATGCTACTTTGATGCGCATTGTTATTTTATTAATTTAAAAAAAATCGGACGAGTTTGATAGAGTTCGTTCAGAAGAAGAAAGAGAAAATTGGATGCTGTCAAGCTGGCGCTAAATGCCGCTACTTGGCAAATGGCACCAGGTACCTTGTACTTTGTGCAAAGCTTCTATTGAGCTAGCGCTAAACGCCACAACCTAGCGTTTAGCGCCAGATACCTCGTAACCAGTGCCCAAAATCACATGCTAGTGGCACTAAACGCTAACCTTGGCGTTTAGTAGCAGAAAGACAGCAACTCACACAATTCTCTCTGCCTCATCGACGCTAAACACCGAGCCTGACGTTTAGCACAAGTAGCGCATTTTTGGAGTCTAAGGAAGCTTTGTGGGTCTTATTTTAATTTTAATTCCTTTTATTATCTATCTTCTTTTCATTTTATTTTAAAACAAAACACAATGTTTTAGGTTTTAGATTATTTTATTTTATTTTATTTTCAAATCAATTAGGTTAGATATAAAAGGAGAAAAGATTCAGCCCTTCGGGCTCTCTTCTTTTTTCTCTTCCTCATTTTGCACTTTACAAAATTTAAAATCTTAGTTTTCTCTAAGCCATGAGTACCTGAACCGCCTCTGTGAAGGTTAGGAGCTTTCTTTATTTTGATGGATTAACACTATTGTCATTCTACTTTTAATTAATGTACTGATATAAATTCAAGGATTGTTTTTGTTCTTCATCCTAGAAATTAGAGTATATTGGAAGATAACTCTCTTTCCACTTGAATTCTTGTTGAATTTTGAAAAAGTTAACTCACTTGAATAACAGCTTAATAGTAATTCCTCATAATTCTCTAATAACCTGGACTTAACGTGATACGTGACATATAATCGTCTGATCTCTGGGTGTTTAGGGTTTGTGTGGCTAATAAATTAGAATTGGACTTAAACCTTTGATCTGAACCAAGTGACCAAGGAATTAGTGGTTGATTAGGTTAGAGGAGATTAAATCACTAAGAAATTAGGGTTTAATCAATTAAAGTTGGTCATAAATTGAATCTTGCATGATTAAAGTAGTTGGTAAGAATTATAATTAACCCGAAAAAACAAATATCTCTAAAACCATTATTGTTTTTTCATATAACTCTCACAATCAATTTACTACTTACTTTCTTAAACTTTTGGATTTACTTTTAATGCAATTTAAATTCAAAACATTCCTTTCTACTTGTCTGATAAAGTGAATCACTCAACCATTGTTGCTTGGTCCATCAATCCTTGTGGGATCAACGCTCACTCACTTGGGGTATTACTTGGTACGACTCGATGCACTTGCCAGTTCAGTTGTGGTTTTTAAAATCTGCACCACATACACGGGTGCCCAAAATAGAGGGGGTGGCTTGCATACGCATACATATCACCACGTATGCATGCATTGAAAATTGGGCATTCTCGCGTACGCATGCCTCATGCGTATGAATGTTTACAAAATTTGACAATCTCGCATACGTATCCACTCCATGCATACGCGAGTGTTGAAAACAGAAAGAATTCTCACGTACGCATGCATGTGTCCGTGTATGCATTTCCTGTGATTTTCAAAAAAGCTGTTAAGTCTGTAGAAATCAAATTTACACACTAAACTTTAAACGCGCATAACTTTTTCGTTAAAAATTATTTTTAATCTGTTCTTTGAACGTCACAAACTTTACGAACCCAATTTTCATTTAAAACAAGTTTGACAAAAATTGGTTAAAATGAAGTTTTTACCAATAAGCACCAAACCTCTAATTTTACCAAATTCTCCATTGTAAACCAAAGTTTCACACCCCAAAACAACAGCAATTATATTCAAAGTAATTCCATATCCTTTCCACAACACGCCTATACTCAATTTTACCACTTTTATTCTAATTATTCCAAAATTAAAACCACATAATTCATTATGAATCTATCTATTATCATCACAACTTATTATCATCATCACTCATCACAATCATAAACAACCCGTTTGTGGCCACACGACCACCTCATCGTCATCTTCATTTCTAGCAAACTTTTATAGTGAGTACTCCTAAGAACCTTAAGCTATTTTTGTTTTCTCCTTCAAATTTGCGTTTTAGTATGTGTGTGGTGTTTAGGGAAGCTTAATCTTGAGTTCTAGCAAGGTTTTGATCTAAGGTTAAGTGATACAAGGTAAGGAAACTCTTTTCCTTTGATTTTTCCTAATTACATGCAAAAACCCTAACTTGAAAGTGTGTAAATTAATTAATTAGATTGATTAAGGGTGATGGCTTGCTTAGGTTGAGTTGATTGTACAGGTTTGGCACTTGGGTTGCTTGCGGAGCACTTGGTGGAAGCTTGGTGGTGCTAATGGAAGCTTGGATCCATTCAAAGAGAAAATTCAAGAGTTAGAAAATTACCGTCAACAAGGTTACGTGAAAACCTAAGTTAAATGCCTCTAGGATAGGGTTAAATAGAAATAATTGTTTGTATGAATGATACTAATGGATTAGTGTGAATGATTGATAGTTGGGTGATGAATGATTAATTATGTGATGTGGTATGAATTTGAGAAATGAGTTTTGATTAGTTATATGTATGATTGAGTTGGATATAAATTATGATTTGAGTGCCTATAATGGCTATTGGTATAAAAACTTGGGCTGAAGGCCGTGTTTGAGTGAGATGCGCCCTTTTGGTAAGTGATAAGCCTCAATGGAGGTGTTGAAAATTGTTGAATTATTATGTGTGAATGAATTATGGTTGTTTCGAATGGAATTAATATGAATTGGAAATGATAATTGAGTTGGAATTGGTGGATTAGGCCTTAGATGGCTAGGATATGATTGAGAGTTAAAAATTGAGCATAGATGGTGTCTAAAGATTAATTTATGTTAGGTTTAAAATGAAAGAAGTTAAAATATGTTATAATGAACATTATGCATAAAATTGTATACATTGTGGGTTTTGAGCAACTTCGTCGGGTTATAACTTGGCGCTCGAAGTTCGGATTTGGATAAAACTTATCTTACTTAAAATTGGTGATAAGAGCTTTAAAACCATCCAAGAATGGATGAAAATTGATTTTTGTCGCAAAAATTTTTTATGATTGAGAATGGGTGTGAAAAACTGAATTATGTAGAGTTGTAGTGTTTTTGGCAGAGTTGAGTCCCGTGTGTACGTATCCCCATACATACGCATCCTTTTGAGCATTAAAAGGGGTAGTAACAAGTTTTGCACATATCCGGCACCCATGCATGCGTACACATCATTTGAAAAGCCCAATTGAGCAGTGAGTGGTTCTGCGCATACGCACGAGGCACACACATGACTGCCCTGTTTTGGCCAAAATGATGATTTTGACATGTTTAGGCTTCCCAGTGTGTTTATAACCCCCACTAACCTCCGTATAGAGTTGAATAACTAATTATTAACCCTTGAATACTCTAGGAGAGATGTAATGAATTGAATTGAATTATTTTCGGATAAACCCTTGGTTAACCAGAGGAAAATATTGTGAGGATGGAGGTTTATCCTGTGTGTGGTGAGGACAATGGTATTACCCCTCTCATGAGATATTGAAATTGATATTTTGATAAAGAATTAGGGTTAATGAATCTAGTAACTTTTGAAAATGATTAAAGTCAATAATTATGAGTGATTGTGGTATGAATGACTAAATTGGCAAGAACGGTGGTCTTATCCTACTTGCGTATTGATTATTCATTGAATGTGGTCTGAAAGACTGAATTGGCAAGTTCAGATATTTATCCCGCTTGCGTGGCAACGTTGTGGGTTTTATCCCGCTTGCGTGTTTATTAATTGGCAAAGACATGGGTTTGTCCCGCTTGTGTGCAAGGTAGTGGGTTTCATCCCGCTTGCGTATTGATTTAGCACTCGCACTTGGAAAGGACGGTAGTTCCATCCTGATTGTTTCATGGTTGAGATGTGATGTGGGGATGGTGGTTTTATACTGTCCACATTTTCTCAAATGCAAGGTGAGATGTCACTTTCCGTTTAAAATGAGATGGCATTTTTTGTTGTCGTGGCACGATTTGTACCTCTAGAAGAAGGTGAGACGGTACTCTCTGTTGACATAATGGTACCCATGACTTATTTGATTCCTCTTGGGGATGCGCACCGAGAGACCGATCCGAGTGATGCCAGCCAGATTTTGTGTCGAGTTTGGTAGTATAACTGACATATGAGCTTATTGCCAGTAGGACAAGCATGCATCATGTTTATCTTTTTGCTATTGTTTGAGTGTGCATATTGTATCTAGTTTGCCTATCTGAATATTATGTTAATTGCTAATTGTATTACTTGCTATACTTACTTTCTAATTGTGTTTGTTGCTACTAAATTGAATACTGAATATTGATCAACTGTGATATTGGATATTAAAGACACTGAGAGGCGTTGGGAAGAGCTGAGATTTAGTACATTGAACCAGTTTGCAATAGGAAGAACCTTAGGCTTGAACTTTGTTTGTTTAGATACTAAAATTGCCTAGTGGATGATGTGTGAGCATCATTCGTATCTTTTTTGTGTGATTTATATGGTTTTTGTTGATTTGCTAAGGGACTTTAGTAAATTATGCCCCATTGGATGCTACTTTGAGTTTTGTAGCTTTTGATTGATTTCAGGTAGCATTCGGATGAAGAATTGATAGAAAAGTGCATGAAGAAGCAAAGAAGCGTCATTACGTACCCATCACTAGAGCAGAAAGGGAAGTCATGCATACGCATGTACCGCACGTACGCACGACCACAAGAGGTTAAAAGAAACAATTCTCCTATGTATAGGCGGCGCTAAATGCCACCACTCGGCGTTTGGCACCATAAGCCTCGTAATTCGTGCCTGAATTCTGGATGCCTGGCACTAAATGCCCACTCACTGGCGTTTAACGCCGAGAACATGGATTCAATTGGGACCACATAGTGCAACAAATAAACAAGGTTTTTGGAAATTTTATTTTGTAAATCATATGAATATTAGAAAAAATCTCTTAAGATTTTATTTAAGTTTCAAATTTATTTTAATTAGGACTATAAATAGGATTGAGATACGCCTACGCAATGACTTTTCTTTTCCTAATTTTTATTCCACACTTTTACACTTTTTTCTGCTAGGATTTTCTACACAATGAGCAACTAAACCTCCATTGTTAAGGTTAGGAGCTCTATTTATTTGAATGGATTAATAATTATTTGTTCTTTTACTCTTGATTAATGCTTTTATTATTGTTTAAGGATTGGTTTCGTTCTTCATCTTAGTGATTAGCGATTATTGGGAAATAACTTTAATCCACTTTAATTTTGTTTGAGTCTTAGAAAAGTTATATCATTAGAAATATAGCTTGAAGCTAATTTCTCATAATTCATAATGATCTAGACTTAGTGTGGTACGTGACATATAACCAAGGTTGCAAGAATCGGACCGGTCAATAAACTGGTGAGATCACTGGTTCAATGGTTTATTGGTTTGACCGGAGTTCAATCGGTTTAATTAAATATTAAATAAAATTATTAAAAAACCTAAAAATAATTTTAAATATATAAATTCAATAATTTCTAACTTAAAAAATTTAAAATTTCACATAATAAATTATCCATAACTTAATATTAGAGGTTCACAATCAACTTCAAACATCAAAGTTTATAACTAAACAACTTCATAGATCATTAAGGAAGAGAAATATAGTGATACTAAGAATTTGAAAAGTGCCACGTTCAACTCTTAAGTAGCAAGTTTAAAAATAGAGCAATTTCTAGAATTTTGGGCAGCAAGTAGCAGCAAAATATAAGCACATGAATCCAAAAATTGCAATTAACATGAGAAAAGCATGGATTGCATGTACAGAGGCAGCATCAACTTAATTTCACAAGTACATTTCAGCAGGGCAGCAGGTAGAATCAGGTCACATGAAACAGAAACAGCACAACAATGATCACACCAAAATTATTCAGCAAACAAGCAGTATTAAGCCATGTTGGATAATCAAGAACAGAGCAATTATCAGGCCTAGAATCCTCTAACCACAACCTAGCTACCTAACATCATATATATCTATCTATCCTAACAAACAGAATTAATCAGCAATCTAACTAAAATTAACAACAGAATTAATAAAATAAAGTAAAGAAACAAAGCAGGAAACAGGGATGAGGCAGGGGACCTGGAATGTAGCAGAGACAGACTGGGAAATGAAAAGGGGAAGAAGAGCAGAAGTAGTGCCGCCCAGAGTTGGTGGTGGCCGGCTGAGCTCATGGCGGCGCAGAGAGCGGCGCGAGCGGCGGAACGATGCAGGGCAGAGAGATTCAGCTTCTCTCTGTGGCTGTTATGAGAGTTGAGGGGGTGCAGAAAATCATGAACAAATAACCTTAGCAAATCAAAAACCAAAATCAATTCATCATGAACAAATAACCTCAGAAAATCAAAAACCAAAATCATGAAGTAGCAAACAAATTCATCATGAACAAATAATCTCAGCAAATAAAAAAACAAAATCAAGCACAGAAAATCAAAATCAGAAGGCAGCAAATAAATCAAAATCGCAAACAAATAAATCATAAAAACAAGCACAAAAAATCAGAAAGAGGCGAGCTCATAAATCAAAATCAGAAGGCAGCAAATAAATCAAGAACAGAGTATTACCGGGGGCGAGTAACGGCGACAAAAGAGGACGCGATGTCGGCGACGACCAACGAGTAAGCGAGCTCGGCGATGACCAAGGAGGAGGCGAGCTCGGCGACGACGAAAGAGGAGGCGAGCTCGACGATGAAGCAGGACGCGGTGGTGGTTGCAGTGGTCAACGTCGTCGCTGCTTTGACTGCGGGATGCGGTGGCGATGGCGGTGGGCTGCTCGATTGGTGGTGGTGGGCTGGTGGCTATGCGACTGCGAAGAGGGCTGATGGCTGTGGGTGCTGAACTGCTTGGGTGATTTCTGGAGCTTGGGTGATTTCTGGAAACTGATTAAGATTTAGGGCTTCGTTTACGTTTAGGCATTTTCTTTCTTTTTTTTTTAAAGAGCCAAAACGACGCTGTTTAGCATTTGAACTTTCAAACCAAAAACCGCTAAAAAATCGGACGGTTCTTCCGGTTCATCGGTTAATCGCCGATTTGACCGGTTTTTACCGGTTTTTTGCCAGACGATTTTTGACCTTATCCGGACCGGCTAGGTGACCGGTTCCCAGTTAATCCGGTTGAACCGACCGGTCAGGTTCAATTTTCAAAACCATGCATATATCTGCATTCTACTTTTTGGGTTCTTAAGATTTTGTGGCTTATAAATCGGTATTATAACATACACCCATTCAATAAAACATCAAATCCTAACCATTCTAATGCCCAACCCCTTATAACTCCATAATTTTCAAGCAAACGCTGGTTTCGAGAAGGCACTATTACGTGACCTTCTCCCACTTCCATCCTAAAACTCTATCCTAGGAAAGGTAAGTCCAACATAAAATTTAAACAATTCATTATATTCAGAGATAGAAAACCAACCTAGAATATTACTGCACAGATAACAAAAAAGCAAACTCCAACCGATCTCAGAGAAAATAACATCATCCTAATAAAAAGAACAACTTATTAAATTCACAAGTTGAAACTAATTCAAAAACTAATTTGAAAGAATAAGTAAAACTTATTATTCCAATTAAGTAAAACTTAATTCTAATTTCACCAAACTAACAACATATATCACAAAAATAAGCGACATAAGTTTAATGCAATTGAAAGAAACTCATTCACTAAACTCAACTAAAATTTTTCAACAACTCAAGCACTCTTAATCTAACCGTACTTAACCTACCCTAAGATTATTTAATTTTTACTTACATTAAATTAATACAACAACTCCTAATCACACACTTTATTAAACAAATTTAATCATTGATTTAACAAAAATCCTAACAAAATGCTAAACTCACAAAATAATCTGAAAAAATAAAATAACCATACCAACAATAAATCTGATAATAGCGGCTGCAAGGTCTCTTTAACGTGGTGGTGACAGAGGCGACAATGATGACAACATGAACAGCAACTGTGGCGTTCTTAACAGCAGGGACAACAGCAGCAGAATCAATGACGATATGTAGCGGCGATTACAATGGGTGCTCCAAGTGGTGGTGATGATGACAACTTCAACGGCAAGGGAGAGAGAAGACGAGAAGGGAGAGAGAAAGAGAAGAGAGATAAAGTGTTCGCAAAAGTGAGGGAGAAAGAATTCTGCATTAATTTTACCCTAATTTTACTGTCGAATTTACTGGCGGATTAATTTGCCGGTAAATTACCAAAATGGCGTGTTTCACTAAACTGTGATACTGGCGGAATATACTGACGAAAACTCCGATGATAAAATTGGCGCGGGTGAATTACGTTTTCGTGCGAATAATTACCGTCGATTTTAACAACGAAAAATCTATGCCGACGGTAATTTTTTTTTTTGGCAACGAATTTCTCTTCTTTTCTATCAAAAAAACTGATGCTAAATCCGTCAGTACAGGTCGACGCTAAATCCAATGATATTCAGTATCATTGCTTTTCTTATCGTGATAATCCTTGTCCTCCATGTCAAGCATTGGCGCAAATCATCGAATTGGTTGTGCTACTCGTGATGTAGAATCATCATATTCATCTTTGCCCCACTTATCAAATTTAGATAGATTAGCACCCACCTTGATGCTCCCAACCCTAACATAAAGCACCATTACAATGTTGCAGCATAATTTTTTTATGATAATCGAACATCATTCGAACATATTCAGCAGATTAAAGTATAGAATTTCTAAAAGAAAAAGAGAACATTTGAGCCTTTGAGGCTTAATATGCAACCACATTACATAAAATCACTTATGTAGAACTCAAATTTTGTCCGGGTCAATTTCTTTTTTGCATAGTGCTCAATATGATATTACATGTATCTCTTTGAAAGTGTTAACGAGATAATAAGAGATATACTTTCATTTTTTGGAATATATTTCATTTGCAATAACAAAAATTTTCATCTCGTTTTTATTGATAACAAAATAAGTAAAAATGGATAAAAATGTAGTGATATTATATTTATTTTATTTATCTTAAAATTCCTTTTTATAAAGTTAATAATTTTTTTTTTGGACGGATAAAGTTAATAATTAAATTGAACAATAACCAAGTTACTTCCGAATTCCGACCACAAAAAACTGTTTTGGACATTGACCACAAAAAAAAAACTAAATGAACCATTATTGGTATTTTTTTTCCCGGCAAGAAACTTCGTAATGGGCTTAAGAGAGGCCCCCAGTGTATCCGATAGGGCCGAAGATACGGGTCGGTCACGGGTACTAAAACCCTAGAAGCTATTGTGCCGAAATGGAACCCTATTTATGAATTTGCAGTACTGCAAAAAAAAAAAGAAAACAAAAAACAAAAGAACACTTTCGCCAATTCACTAGTCAGATCCCACTGCAACTCGCGACACATTGTTCTGGAACGAAGATGAAGGTTATCGCCGCCTATCTCCTCGCTGTTCTCGGCGGCAACACTTCCCCTTCCGCCGGCGACATCAAGGACATCCTCGGCTGCGGTAGCGTGTTTTCCATTAATCCAATTCTTTTTTTCATATTATTTTCTTTATTTTTTTTTTGTTGATTTGTGGAATATTTTGATCGGTGATTTGAAGGTGAAATTTTTATTTTGAAATTGTTCAGTTGGAGCTGAAGCTGATGATGAAAGGATAACGCTTCTTTTGTCTGAAGTGAAAGGCAAAGACATAACAGAGGTCATTGCCGCCGGTAGGGAAAAGCTTGCTTCGGTGCCTGCCGGTGGTGGCGGTGCTGTGGCCGTTGCCGCTGCTCCTAGCGGAGGTGCTGCTGCTCCCTCAGCCTCCGAGTCAAAGAAAGAGGAGAAGGTTGAAGAGAAGGAAGAATCAGATGATGTAAGTCACTGCTATTACTACTACAATTACTATTACTATTATTATTATTGTAATCTGATTGTTTTGTTTGTGTTACAGGATATGGGATTCAGTCTCTTTGACTAAGTGGTTGGTTCTTCAACTTTTATTCCCGGGAAAGATTGCCAATCTAGAGCATCTTAGTTTTAGTTAATTGTTGTGATATATGTTGGAAGAATTTGGTTTGATATTTTTATCGACTTTATTGATGTTATGGAACTTCAATTTGGAAATCACAGAATGAGTTTATTTCTTGGTTTGCCTTTCTTCATTTTTAGCCTATGGGCATCTCTTTAATTCAGTTTGTTTTTAGAATAGGCAAGAATTAACAGGCTATTAGTTTGAATTAACAATCGAGATTATCTTTTTTGTGTTAATGTTGAAAGATTACTTGATAGTTGGTAAAATCATGTGCTGATAGATTTCTGATAATACCCAATGAAATCCCTGCTTAAGCTTCTTCCAAAATTTAATTCCATTCCACAAAATGCTAACCGTCACGACTACAGGAGGATTTGGTTTTGTAAGTCGAGCATATGTTTAGATCAGGATATTAAGAAACGGAAGCTTTGTATTTTTAAGATTTTAGGCCTTTTAAAAGTAGGATATATAGGAACATGATTTTAGAGATTTTATTAAAAAGCTCATTGCCAAATGTCGTGGCCGCATTGGATTGTAATTTATAGACCAATCAGAACTTTGCCAAGGTAATGCAAGAGCAAAATGATAATCCGAAATAGTCACAATTAGAAATTGAAATGCTGGATTACTGGATAGACATTTTCTCTGCGTCCTGCTGCACTATTGGTATTGGCTAAAGAGTGGTATTGGCTAAAGAGAAGTGAGAAAGTACGTTAGCAGGTGAAAGAAGCCTTCATGTGAAGTGGAAATCTCCTCATTCTTCTTAGTATGTGTGGTTTTGTTATTCAGATTCCATATATTCAAAGAGAAAGTGAGAATTGAAATGATAGTATTTTGATATTTTGAAATCAAATTTATTTAAAAATAGTTTTTCAAACTTTGAACCAAACATAAAAATATAATATTTCTAACTTAAAATTCCTAAAAATTATTTATAATTTTCCCAAACACACAATACAACATACTGATACGGGATATGATACAATACAACATACTGATATGGGATATGATACAATACAACACGTGAAATGTGAATTTGAAATTTTTATAAGATATGGGGATACGCATATATATAAATATAAAGTACTTTTTTAGATAAATTGTACTGATATTTTAGTATTTTATTGATATTAAAATATAAATTAATTTTTTAATTATTTTTAATATTTTTCTTAATTATATAAAGTATTTAAAATATTTTTTATTTTAATAATTAATAATATGTATTATTTCTAAATTTATTTCAAAAATACATGTTAAGAATAAGGATTGATACACACCAAAATGTGTCTTGACACGCGGACACAGTAAATCATTGTTAAACAGAGAATGAGAATAAATTGAATTTTCATAATTTGTTCTAGTTTATCACCAAATAGAATATAAGAACACAAAATGTTGTATCTCTCTTTTTTGTGTCTTTTCTTGTGTCTTGAATAAAGTTGAAGTGGAGTGCTACTTGATAGCTGTTATCCAAACCATCCAAGAACATAAACAGCAAAACAATTGGAAGATCATCATCAAACAAAAGAAGTCTTTTCTATTGTGAGGACATGCATATGTATGATATTTCTTCCTAAATTAATGATCTAACTTTATTTTTAGACCAGAAAATAATTATCATAATTTAGTAGCGAAGGAAACACCTTCCTGTGCCAGTTGATCCTGATTTTCTGCTGGAGGCTGGACTTTGGCAGCTTTGGCAATAGCCTTGTTCTCCTCTGGGGTTCCACCTTCCAAGAATACTCCAAAGACTTTGCCATCTTTAATCCAATATGTTCCAAACTTTGGCTTTGCTGATTTTGGATCTCTGTCTCCAAATACCACTGCCTCTCCAACATTGTCACCATAGAATTGCCATGACAGGTCAAATGCGCGAGAGTAGAAGTATGGAAGGTAGTCGTACTCCTCTATTGTTTCCCCATTCTCTTTTGCCTTGATGGCCTACATCAAGGAATCCATTATTACAAAATGAATTGTCCTGTTGATGCCACTATAGTGATACATTCAAGGCCAAGATTGACAGTTAAATGTGCTAACCTTTACAGCCTGCTCGGCTGATTTGCGAGCATGATCGACATGTTCAACTCTTCTCATATCACCATACATTTTCATAGGGAAAGTAGCCACGTCTCCAACAGCATAAACATCATCTACACTTGTTTTGAAGAAGGCATCAGTCTGTAACCATTAACAGTTTAACACAATTTCATCATGGTCTATTGTTGACAATAAAACATTGTTAGCACATTTTTGGAACAAGCAAAACTGCCATAAGCCTCTCTAGATTTGAATTTGACTTTCAAACCTTGATTCCACCTTTATCCTCTTCAACTTTCCCTTTAAACAAGTTTGTTAGAGGCTTTGCTCCGACGCCTACAACAACAATATCAGCTTCCAAAACTCTTCCATCTTTCAACTTTACTTCTTTTACCTGAATTGTATATGGAAATCATGCTAAGTTGGATTAGCAACTTCAAAGTTCAAATCATCCTTTTAGAAAAAAATTACAATAGGGCAGAGATCGCAGGCAACATTACCTCTCCATTGGAATTAGCAGTGAAACCAGCAGCAACAGTTCCTTTAATGATTGTCACCCCCTTATTTTTTGCATAGTATTCCTCATAGAAAGCAGCTATCTCGGAGGTAAAAAGTCTTGGCACTGCAACATCAATTATATTCTTACAGGTACAAATCAAGAGATGGAATAAGTTGGTGTACTCTTTCTTTTTAGAATCCTTTTAAAAGGTTTTTTAATAAGTCGAGGTACGACCTATAAAATCAGGATGATCAAGTTCTAGTGGATTTTACTATGTTATATTCTTTTTGTCTTAGCTCTTGGAGAATCCTCGATTTCTTTTTTAGATATTCAATACCTGTCCCATTCATTTGAATATTGAACTCTTATGCAGTTATTGAAATACAAAGAAACAACTAAATATCCACTCATTATTACCAACAAATATATATGTTTACTTACTACACCAAGGTTCAGGGTAGACCATTGTAACATCAATATTGTGTAGCCTCAAAATTGCACTAAGCTCTAGACCAATGTATCCTCCTCCAACAATCACAGCTTTCCCATTATTCTTTGCTTTGATTGCCTCGTACAATTTTTCAGCATCATCAATCTCCCTCAGGTAAAAGATATTTTTAGAATCAGCCCCTTCTACACCAAAATCAGTCAACTTTATAACCTTCAATTAAAAGGGGGAAAAAAAGTGTAAAGTATTAGCATGATGATAAAGGGTGTGAAATTTGGACAACAAAATTTCAACTTCTTTTCTGATATACACAATGATCCTTACTGCTGAGCCTGTTGCAATAATTAAAGTCTGGTACTCTATTGTTTCTCCATTAGCACTGCTCAAAGACTTTGCATCAAGGTCTGCTTTCACTATTTCTGTGCTAAGAATTAACTCTATCCCTGTAATCATTAGTTAAATTTGAATGATTATATAGTTGTTAACGGCAATATTGATTCCTAAAATGGTAAAATTGTTGTATATTAAGATCCTAGGTCTCAATTAAAATCACCTTGTTGTTGGTACCACTCAGGAGCCAATCTTTCTCCCCCACTTCCAACACATACATGGAATCCAGGAAGTCTAGCAGGTGCTGCAAAATGGAACAGTGCCATTATATACAAATTGATGAGGCAAACAAGGTATTTGAAAAATAAAAATAGTTTTCTTTAAAATTAATCTTAAAAATGATTAGGAAAAATTGCAAAACGGACTTTTTAAGTCACCCAATGGAAGAGTGATCAACCATCTTGTACCATTTTTTTGGTTTTTTGGGCAGCAAGACTATTAGACTACCTTGACAAGGAAGTTTATAAGAAAAGGAATTTAGGAAAAGGAAAAAGGGAATGGCTGGGTTTATTTTAATTAACCTCAATTCCCACCCTAATATTTTACTGAGTTTGTTTTAAAAACTCGAACTTGGTCTTAAACTAATATGAAATGAATTGGATTAAACCGAGTCAATATATAATTAATATATACTGTAAATTTTTTTATAGTAAATTAATAAACTCTTCTATTTAAATATTAAATCTAATAAATATTAAGTATAATATTTATACTAAAATAAATTATTTTAAAATAAAAATAATTCTAAATAATATAAAAAATATTAAGGCTAGAATATATTTTTTATCCCTAGGTAAAAATTTTATATTTTATTTTGTTTCAATTTTGTCCCAAAAGATTTCGATTTGTATCAAATATATTCTTGATAGCTAAATTTTTTAAAAATTAGACTAATCCAATAATAATGCATGAAAATTATGCTTGATTTGTTTATTTTAAAGAATGTTCTTATGAAATTGTTATTGAATTGGTCCTAACTTTTTTTAAAAATTAGCGTCTAAGAATATATTTGATGTAAATAAAATTTTTTTAGGCAAAATTAAAATAAAATAAACTTAGAGATATTGTTAAAATTTTTGTTAAACTTCAGAAAAAAATTATACTTTATTCAAATATTAATTGAATAATAAGAATATAAAATTTTATTGTTAATTTTATTGTAAAATAAATATTTTATTAGTTAAGCATAACTTCGAATGGAATCGAATCTACCTACTTTGACCTAAATTCATTCGAAAATTTTTATCAAATAAAAATAATACATCCGGACCTAAATTCAAATAAATTCGGGCCAGACCTTATCTTGAAGAGTGAAGACCCTTAATACTACAAACAGCAATATATAGAAACTCACACTCTGGAATAAGAAAACCTTTGCGAGAGCTGGGCGTTCATAAGGTGCCACCTTAAAAAAAAGATACAAACAGTTTAATTATTTGCTCAATAATTTATTTTGTCACAAACTATCAAAACATAAACATTTGATTGGATGACTTTATGTAGTAATTATGGCAATTGTTTCGATAATTTTCTGAAATAAAAATACAATATATATACCAAAATCAGTTACTAGCATTTAATATAAATACATATAATATATATTTTAATATGTATTTCATATAAATGACAAATTTAATAATTTATTTTTGTTAACATGTAATATAGTTATTTTCAAAATTAGAGAATAAATTATTATCTTTCATGTATTATTTTATAAAAGGTCTGTTTTTTATATTTTTAACACCTGAAATTATTACACTTTTAATTAATCGAACACATTGTTAAAGGTTGAATAAAAATAAGTTTTTAAAATACACATTAAACGTATTCTAGGGTTAGAATTGTAGTTTTGAAAATTGTAATAGTATCGGTCATGCTTTTGCTTCATATACTGATATAATTAAGATGGCAAAAAATAAAAAAATAAAAAATAAAAAGTAAAAGTGGGTATCCGCATAAATTACCTGTAAGGCTGTAACGGGAGGCTTATCAGGGATTCACAAAATTTTCACAGTAGTGATATCCATCGTAGTGAATAAATGAGAAGCGAGACGAAGTAAAGGTACCCATCTTATGGGAACTTATTAAATTTCCGTGAACAATAAATTTGCTAAAATGTTCTTTCTTATGTATATTGGTAACTCGTTTTTTTTTTCTTTTAATTTGTACGTTGGACATTTACTGTGTATGTGAATTATGTTAAATTTATGTTTGTATTGTGTTTTAATATATTAAATATAGATTAATTATAATGAATTATATTATAGTTTTGTATTAATTTTATTTTTTTTTAAAAGATTAATATCTATATATATCTATAGATATATATTTTTTTAATAAAAAAAAAACATAACAAAAATAAGACAGACTGACAGAGACCGGGATCATTTTTTCTATAAGGGGATGGGAGACAGAGAAAGGGTACCTACCGTATGGCACATATTACTTGAATTTTTTAGGAGTATTTTTTTTTAATGTAGTCTAGAATTACAGAAACAATTTCAAATTTTATAGTCCTAAGAGGATAAAAACAATATGATAATTTAATTATCTAGAATTTAGTTCAAACATAATATTCTATTTTCACATAAAATTTATAAGGATATTTATTTTATATATTAAATATGAGTATAATTAGACTTATTATATAATATATGAGAAATGATGTCCATAATTTTTAAAAGATTAAAATATTATTTTTGTCTTTAATATTTAAAATAAAGTTTAAAGTTGTCTCTAACATTTAAATTGTCTTGTTTAAGTCTATAATATTTTAAAATTATCTTAATGTTGTCCTGCTATTAAGATTTGTTAACAGAATTGACAGCAAGACAAAATTGAGACGATTTTGAAACGTTAGAAATTTAAATAGGACAAAAATATTAGGAACAAAAATAATACATTACTCTTAGAAAAATTACCAAACTAAGTAAAATAAAAATAAATTTTAACGAAATAAATTGCATTACGAATTTAATATTTTTACTCATCATAGAATACTTCTAGAAAGATTAATAGATAAACTTTCGGAAAAAAGGAAAAAAATGAGTATGATACATATATAATAAAGTATAAATTATATCTTTTTGTTTTTAATATATCGAATTTTTTTAATGTTTAATTTAAATAAAATTTATTTTTAACATAGAAATAAATTTTAATTTTATCCTTTAATAATATCATTTTTTTACAATAGATAGTTATTCAATTATTTTTTAACCACATCTAAGTATTATACTTAATCATATTACTTTCATCATAAATAAATTTATTTGTTTAAACTTTATTCTTAAAGATTTTTACTCATAATGAAATCTTTTGTAAAATGATTAGTAAATAAATTTGTAAAAAAAAAACATGGTACATATACAATAAAGTATAAATTATACATTTTATAACTAATGTATTGAAATTCTAATCTTTAATGCTTGATTTAGTTAAAGTTTATTTTTAATTTTAAAATAAATTTTAATTTTATCTTTCAATAATATTAATTTTTATCAAAAATAATTATTCAATTATTGTTTTAATTGCATCTAAATGAATTACTCTTAGTCATATTACTTTCATTCTAAATAAATTTATTTTTTAATTTTTCTCTTAATCACATTATTTTTATTTTAAGTAAATTTTTTTTATTATGAACAAAATTAAAAATAAATTAATAATTTTCTGTCAAAAAAAATTAAAATTATTGTAGAAAAATTAAAATTTGTTAAAAAAGTTAAAAATAAAGTTTAATTAAATTAAACATTAAAGAAGTTCGATATATTAGATACAAAAAGATATAATTTATACTTATGTACATGCTCTTTTTTTTTTTCGAAAGTTTATATACTAGTCATTTTATAAGTACGAGTAAAAATTTTGAATTCATAATACAATTCATTCTATTAAAATTCAGGTAAAAACTCACATGTAGTTGTTTTCATGTGAAGTTGATAGCCAAAAACTATGAAATAATTTGACAGATTTGACTAAATTATCATCTAACGATTATCAACTATCAATTTTACATGAATACAAATACACGTGAGTTTTTACTTAAAATTCATTATCATTTTACTTGATTCGGTAATTCTTATAAAAGTAATGTATGGTTTTTGTTTCTAATATTTTCGTCTTATTTAAGTCTTTAATATTTTAAAATTATCTCAATTCTGTTAACAGATTGCTAACGATAAAATAACATTGGGATAATTTTGAAATATTAGAGATTTAAATAAAACAATTTGAACGTTAAGAATAATTTTAAGACTTACTCCAAACGTTAGAGACAAAAATAATACTTTACTCTTTTTAGAAAATAGATGAGTAACTGCCAATAATCTTTATAGTAATACAGTTTTTTTCTAACATGGCGCTCATCTTTATAATAATATAAATAGGGAGTTTTTTGCTAACATGGCACTCATACATTGAATTTTTGAATTTATTTACTTAGGTGTCGTCATTAGAAATTTTTAAATTTTTTATTTATGAATTATAAATTATTATTTACTTACGTTGTTATTTTTAAATTTTTAAATACACTTTCTTAGGTTGTTAGGTATTTAGTTTTTAATATTGTTAAACTAATTATTTATTTAGGTGTTGTCACTAGAAATTTTTAAAATTATAAATTATTATTTTCTTAGGTTGTTCACTAGAAAACTTTAAAATTTTATTTATAAATTATAAAGTATTATTTGCTTAGGATTGTTACTTTTTAATTTTAAGTTATTTGCTTAGATTCTTATTTTTTAAATTTTAAGTTATTTGCTTAGGTTGTTACTTTATAAATTTTAAGTTATTTATTTAGGTCGTTACTTTTTAAATTTTGAATTATTTGTAGATTACTCTTTTAAATTATAAATTATTATTTGCTTAGGTTATTATTTTTTAATTTTAAGTTATTTGCTTAAGTTGTTTTACTTAAGTGGTTATTTTTTAAAATTTTAGGGTAAAGTACTAAATTGGTTTCCTAAATTTAAGGCTAATCCTATTTTGGTCCTTAAAATTTAAAGTGTCCTATTTGAATTCCAAAATTTCATTTAACTTCAATATACTCATGTCGTGAGGTCAATATTAAATAATTGTCATAGGTTGTTACGTTTTGAATTTCAAAATACACTTTCTTAAATTTATATTATTGATATTTCAATTGTGTTTATTTACCTCATTTTAATTGTTTTTTGATTTTTTTTTATGAATTCTAAAGAGAAAAAATACATGCCTCAATTAAAAAGGCTCTTGTGTCTCGATTCATGAATTTGCTAAGAGAAAGAATGACATATCAAATCATATATTTTGGTGTTGGGCGCAATGTGGGTAATTTCAAGACTACATATCATAAATATGTGGTGAATTTAAACCAGCGTACCGATGTGCATAGACTTTTAAAATCGTGAAGTATTTCATAATATATATTTAGCTTTTTGAGTTTTGACACTCTCAATACTTCTAGATTCAATTATACCTATTTGATTGATAAGTTTATTGTTTTAAAAAAAAAGTAAATTCATTGATCAATTTATTTATTTGATCGATTTTTTTCTTAGCAAAATTATTAACAACAATTTTTTTTATTTTAATCTATTTTAAATATTATTTGATATCTTATTGGAATTAGAGGGGAGAAAACTTTTAAAAAAGATCACGAATCTATTAAATATAATGTTATTGAATTAAAAGTAGATGATAGATAATCCATTCTTTTTGAATTTTTTAGCTATAAATTTAAACCTTTTATTTTTCATAAACATAAAAATAAAAATATAAAATATAATATTTTATGCCCTTTTAAATCCTAACAATATTTTACTCTTTCTCTTTTTATTTGGTTGTCGTTAATGTTTTGAAAATTGTAACCATTTTTTAATAAAATTACTATTTTGTGTGCTTAAAAGATTTTAATTTGTTAAAAATAATTATTTTCAGTAAATCAGTTTGTTTTTAGTGAATAAATTTGTTTCTCAATTAGTCTTTAAAAAATTAATTAACTTGACATTGATTGTGATTGATCTTCATAAAATTAAAATAATAAATTAATTATTAATTTTTAAATCGTAACTATTTTTTGAATAAAAAAGTCTTTATAAATTATATTTAAAATCTTATGGAATCGTTAAATTTTAAAGTTTAAAATATAAAATATATACGGTTAGTACAATTTTATAGGATCGTTAATATTTTAAATTTTAAAATATAAAATACGTATATAATTTGGTACAATTTTATTGGTTGTTAATTTTAAGTTGTAATTAGTTTTTTTAATTGTATTTTTAAGTCTTATGTATCTACTTTGTATATTTGCATTTAACATAGAAAAATAATAGTGTGTGTATTTTTTGACAATTATACACAAAAATTAAATATTTTTTTTTGGATTTTGACAACAAGAATGGAGTTATTGTTGTTCTGCAATTTGTTAGAGTGAAGTTATTTAACAGTAATATTTATCTACAATTTTTTAAAAATATATATTTTTTTTGTGAATTTTTACTCTTTGTGTAATAAATTAAAATTTTTATTGTCGTTATGCAATTTTACAAAATTTCATGGATGACACAAAATATTCTTCAATCTTAAAGATAAAAATATCATTCAATTTAAAAGTATATATATTCTTTAGCTTAAGACTATTTGTTTATTATCTAATATAAGTTTTCTTTATTTATTTAACTTTGTAAGATCTGAAGGACTTAGAGGTAATATCGGCAGAATTTTAAATAAAGCTGCATTCTTTAAAATTTATCAAGACAAAATTATTCAATAATTAAAAGAATTAAATACACTAATTTTCTTAGCTGAAAAAAGTTTGAAAAAAAATTCAATTCATTATACATAGATTATTTTTGTTTATTCATTTTAATTATTTTAATTTATTTTTTAGATTTAAAAACTCACCAAATTAGGAGATTTGTTTGTTTTTTATATTCTTATCGAACTTAAGTTTGTTTTTAAATTCAAATTATACTTCAATTTTATTTTTACTATTATATCATACTTTATCTTCTCATGTCTTGATTCTTTTTATCCGTATCTTAAACCAATAATTTTTTTAGAATATTGTTTGTGTTATCTTGACTATTATAAGTCATATTATGGATACTTCAGACTAATGATACGATCAATGTGAATACAATAAGTCTACATATGTTCTTACAAAACATTTTAAATATTCAAGTTGTGGTAGTGTTTTTTTATCCATAACTTCAAGATTTTTTTATTTTTTTAAATAAACTCTAATAACAGTGGATTACACATTGAATAAGTCTATACTTAATTTTTCTTTTATGTTAATATTTTTTTAAGCAGGTACTGAATCAAATTTGATGTTATTGATGACTATGATTGTGGATGTTTTGTAGTCTTTGATAAGAAGGCAAAATAAATATTAAAAAAGAGTTGTGTAAAGATACTTGATCCACTTTTATTGATAAGTTTTAACCAGTATATATTTATTTCTAGAAACATTAACGGAGGTATTTTTAATGACAATTTTTATATTTT
>NC_092041.1:67376420-67391587 GCF_003086295.3 Arachis hypogaea | reverse complement strand
ATGCCCTTTGGCTCTTGGAGTCTTCGTTTTAACCCGCCAAGATGACTTTATTTGCGGCCTCTGCTTGTCCATTGGCTTGTGGGTGCTCGACTGAGGTGAATTGCTGTTTGATTTTTAGTCGGCCACCAAGTTCGAAAACTTGTGTCTGTGAACTGTGTTCCATTGTCTGTGTGATGGAGTAGGGGACTCCGAACCTTGTGACATGTTTTTGTATAGGAATTTGCGGCTTTTCTGAGCCGTATGGTGGCTAAGGGTTCAGCTTTGATCCACTTTGTGAAGTAGTCGACCCCACTATGAGGTATTTGACTTGCCCCGGTCCTTGGGGGAACGGGCCGAGTAGGTCAAGTCCCCATTTTGCAAGGGCCATGGTGCGGTGATGCTGATAAGGTCTTCGGGTGGTGCTTGTGGAAAATTGGCGTGTTTTTGGCAGGGGGCATATTTTCACAAATTCCGTTGCGTCTTTTGCAAGTCGGCCAGTAGAACCCGGCTCGGACTACTTTTTGGATAATGCCGAGCTCCGAGTGGTTCCCACACATGCCTCCGTGGACTTCTTCGAGGACGTCTTTGTTTCTGAGGTCGGGACACCTAAGGAGGGGTTTGAGAATCCTCTTCTGTATAGTAGTCGTGAATAGTGTATAATTCTGGGCGTCTTTCGTAGTCTTTAGCTTCCTTCTTTCGGCGGGAGAGTTCCCGACTTCAGGTAGTTGAGTATGGGGGTCATCCATCCTTGCTGTTGGTTGGATATATTTAGCGTTTCTTCCTTTCTTAGCACGGAGGGGGATTGTAAGGTTTCCTGGAGGAGACTTCTGTTGTTGCCTCCGGGCTTGGTGCTGGCGAGCTTTGAGAGGGCGTCTGCCCGGGCGTTTTGTTCCCGAGGTATGTGCTGAATCTGTATTCTGAAAAGTGGCGTAGTTGTGCCTGTGTTTGGTCCAGGTATTTTTCATATGGGGTCTTTGGCCTGGTAGCTTCCATTTACTTGTGATGTGACGACCTGGGAGTCGCTGAAGATCGTGATTTTCTGGGCTCCGACCTCTTCGGCTAGCTTTAGACCTGCCAGAGGGCCTCGTATTCGGCTTGGTTGTTCGAAGCCTGGAACTCGAATTTTAGGGATAGTTCTATCCGCGTTCCTTGGTCGCTTTCGAGTATAACCCCGGCTCCGCTTCCAGTTTTGTTTGAGGACCCGTCGACATACAGGTTCCATGAGAGTGGGGTTCCAGGGGTCTCAGTGTATTCTGCGATGAAGTCGGCTAGATACTGAGATTTTATGGCAGTCCGGGTTTCATAGTGGAGGTCGAACTCGGACAGTTCCACCGCCCATTGCAGTATTCGTCCTGCCAGGTCTGTTTTTTGGAGGATGTGTCTCAGGGTTGGTTTGTCCGGACTTTGATGGTGTGGGCTTGAAAGTAGGGACGGAGCTCCGAGCTGTGAACACTAGGGCGTAGGCGAATTTTTCTATCTTCTGATAGTTTAATTCGCCCTTGTAGTGCCTTGCTTACAAAGTATATGGGGTGTTGTCCTGGTCTTTTCTCGTATTAATGCTGAAGCGACTGCTCGATTCCAACGAGAGGTATAGTACGAGTCTTCTCCTTTTAAAGGTCGGGTTAGGATTGGTGGCTGCCGAGGAATTCCTTGAATTCTTGAAAGGCTTTTTCGCACTCCGGGGTCCATGAGAAGGGTTTCCCTTTCTTTAGGAGTGAGTAGAGAGGTAGTGACTTTATTGCTGATCCTGCCAAGAATCTTGATAGGGCGGCTAGCCTTCCATTCAGTTGTTGTACTTCTTTGACACACGTCGGGCTCTTCATATTGAGTATCGCTTGGCATTTGTCCGGGTTTGCTTCGATGCCCCTTTGAGTCAGCATGAAGCCTAAGAACTTTCCGGCCTCTGCGGCGAAGGTGCACTTTGTCGGGTTAAGTCTCATGTTGTGTTTTCTGAGGGTACCGAAGATACTGGTGAGGTTGGTCAGCAAGTTTTTGTCTTCTTGTGTCTTTACCAGCATGTCGTCGACATACACCTCCAGCTGTAATCCGATGTGCTCTGAGAACACTTTGTTCATTAGCCTCTGGTAGGTTGCTCCTGCGTTCTTCAGCCCGAAGGGCATTACTACGTAGCAGTAGTTTGCCCTTGGGGTTATGAATGAGGTCTTTTCTTGGTCGGGTCCGTACATCGGGATTTGATTGTATCCCGAGTATGCGTCCATGAAGGAGAGATATCTATAGCCTGAGGCTGCGTCTACTAAGGCGTCGATGTTTGGTAGTGGATATGGGTCTTTGGGGCAGGCTTTGTTGAGATCCGTGTAATCGACGCACATCCTCCATTTTCCATTGGGCTTTTTCACCAGGACCACGTTTGCGAGCCATAGGGGGTATTTTACTTCCCTAATGAACCTGCATCTAGCAGTGCTTGTACTTGTTCTTCTATTGCTTGCATGTGCTCGGGTCCGAGCTTTCGGCATCTTTGTTGGATAGGTCGGGATCCCGGGTAAACTGATAGCTTATGGCACATCAGGTCGGGGCTTATGCCTGGCATGTCGGAGGCTTTCCAGGCGAAGAGGTCGGAATTCTCCTTTAAGAGGGTTATGAGTTTCTCTTTTAGGCTTGCTTCGAGGTTTGCTCCTATGTTTGTTATTTTTTCAGGTGTGTTCCCAATCTGGACTCTTTCGGTTTCTCCCTCTGGTTGTGGCCGAAGATCTTCTCGGGATTGAACTCGTCCGAGTTCTATTGTGTTGACCTCTTTCCCTTTTAGGCTCAGGCTTTCGTTGTAACATCGCCGCGCTAGTTTTTGGTCGCCTTTTAGGGTAACAATTCCTTTTGCGGTAGGGAACTTCATACAGAGGTGTGGGGTCGAGACTATAGCTGCCAGTCTGTTTAGGGTTGGTCGCCCAGTGAGGGCATTGTATGCTGAAGTGACGTCGACTATAATGTAGTCGATGTTTAATGTTTTGGATTGCTCGCCTCTTCCAAAGGTAGTGTGTAGCGAGATGTATCCTAAGGGATGGATCGGGTATCCCCTAGCCAAATAGGTCGGTGGGATGGGCCTTTAGTTCTTTTTCTTCAAGTCCGAGCTTGTCGAAGGCTGTTTTGAACAGGATATCTGCTGAGCTTCCTTGGTCAATCAGGGTTCGATGTAAGTTGGCGTTTGCTAGGATAATGGTGATTACCATTGGATCGTCGTGCCGGGTATTATCCCTTGAGCATCTTCTCGGGTGAATGAGATAGTAGGTAATTCGGGCAGGGGACTGTCTTCTCGGACGTGATAGACTTCTTTGAGGTGTCTTTTCGCGAGGATCTGGATGTTCCTCCGCCTGCAAAACCTCCATTTATCATGTGAACGTGCCTTTCAGGGGTTCGCGGGATTTGTTCGGCCCGATCTTCGTTATCTCCCTGCTTTCTCTTCCTGGTCTCTTCTCCTTTCTCTGCTATGTATCTGTCGAGTTTTCCTTCTCTGGCTAGCTTTTCTATAACATTTTTTAGGTCGTAGCAGTCGTTAGTAGAATGACCGTAGAGCTTGTGATATTCACAGTATTCGGACCGATCTCTCCCCGCTCTCTTGTGTTTTAGCGGTCGGGGCGGTGGGATCTTTTCGGTGTGGCATACTTCTCTGTAGATGTCTACCAGGGAGACTCGGAGGGGGTGTAGTTGTGGTACTTCCGTGGCTTGTCCGAGTTGGGTTCTTCTTTCTTCTTCTGTTCCCGATCTCGATCTCGGAGTGGGTAGGTTGATTCCTTCCTAGAAGAGTCTCTTAGCTGGGGGTTTCCTCCATGTTGATATATTTTTCTGCCCGCTCCTGCACCTCGTATAGGGAGGTCGGATATCGTTTGGATAGGGATTGGCTAAACGGTCCCTCTTTTAGGCCGTTTGCTAGTCCCATGATGGCTGCTTCAGTGGGCAAGTGTTGTATGTCCAGGCAGGCTTTGTTGAATCGCTCCATATATTCTCGGAGAGTTTCTTGGTTACCTTGTTTGATCCCGAGTAGACTGGGGGCATGTTTTGTCTTGTCCCTTTGAATAGAGAACCTTGTTAGGAATTTTTTGGTTAGGTCTTTGAAGCTGGTGATTGATCTTGGTGGCAGGTTGTCGAACCACTTCATGGCTGACTTGGTGAGAGTGGTGGGGAAGGCTTTGCACCGAATCGCGTCGGAGGCGTCGACTAGGTACATTCTGCTTCTGAAGTTGCTGAGGTGGTGACTTGGATCGGTGGTGCCGTCGTAGAGATCCATATCGGGTGGTTTGAAGTTTCGCGGTACCTTCTCCTTCATGATCTCTTGCGTGAAGGGATCATGGTTGCCTTCGGGGGTGGTGCCGCGTTTTGTCCGGTCTTTCAGGTTGGCCTCTATTTTCCGCAGTTTTTCTTCTAATTCTCTGCGCTTTCGAGTCTCCCTTCTCAGATTTTGTTCAGTTTCTTTCTGCTTCTTTATGTCCTCTTCGAGTTGTTTCAGTCGGTTTTGTTGTGCCCGGACTGCTTCTAGAATTTCCGAGCTCTTCTCTTTTTCGGAATTTTGTGGATCTTTGTTTGGGAGTGATGTCTTTGGGCAATTCTGTTTGTTTCCCCCTGGAGTGCGTGGTGATAGAGGGCTGTCCGGTCGTTCTCCGGTGTCAATTTCGTCCTCTTGTTCAGATGCAGCGCGGTCATTGTTGTGAGGGTCGTCCGCCATGGTAGAGGGATGACTTCCAGGTCCCCGGCAACGGCGCCAATGTTCCGAGGGTTACCTGAAACGTATAGCTCGGTCGTCTGGAGAGGCCCGAGGTGGGGGTTCCGGGACCTGAGCTTGATATGCAGAGTGGTTGGTGGTTGTACCTGCAATGACACTCCGATGCTTAAGTTAGCATGGGTCCAAGCAGATATGTGTAGAATGTGGAATGAATGCCATACCTGGGTGCTCCAGTGTATTTATAGTAGTTGGCCGTGATCTTCCCTGGATAAGATATTCTTATCTTATCTTATCTTTGGGAGTTTTATCTCTATCTTTGTGGAACCGCCTTTTCTAGGCCTTTTCGGCCTTTAGGTTTTGGGCTGCGTTCCTTTTGATGGGCCTTCCTTGCTTTATTGTCCGAGGTCCGACCTTTAGGCGTGAGCCTTAGGACGAGGTCGGACCTTTTATGAATTTGCCGAGTTGGAGGAGCCCGGTCAGGGTATGAACAGACACCAAACTTAAAATTTTAGAAAATCAAACACAAAATTTTCGAAAATTTTTTTAAGGGAAAAACACAAAGAGGACACCAAACTTAGAATTTTTATGAATAAAAAAAGGGACTAAGAACATGCAAAATCGAAAATTAAAAGAAAAACAAAAGCATGCAATTGATACCAAACTTAGAATATGAAACTAGACTCAACTAAAAGACTCTAAACCAACAAAAATAAAACAGTCCTAATCTAAGCAACAAGATAAGCCGTCAGTTGTCCAAACTCAACATTCCCCGGCAACGGCGCCAAAAACTTGGTGCACGAAATTGCAATCACACTTTTGCAACTCCGCACAACTAACCAGCAAGTGCACTGGGTCGTCCAAGTAATACCTTGCGTGAGCAAGGGTCGATCCCACGGAGATTGTCGGCTTGAAGCAAGCTATGGTTATCTTGTAAATCTTAGTCAGGATATCAGAAATTATCAGGATTGATTGTGAAAAGCAAAAGAACATGAAATGGTTACTTGTTTTGCAGTAATGGAGAATAGGTTGAGGTTTGGAGATGCTCCATCTTCTGAATCTCTGCTTTCCTACTGTCTTCTTCTTCAAACACGCAAGTCTCCTTCCATGGCAAGCTGTATGTAGGGTTTCACCGTTGTCAATGGCTACCTCCCATCCTCTCAGTGAAAACGATTGCATATGCTCTGTCACAGCACGCGGAATTCATCTGTCGGTTCTCAATCAGGCCGGAATAGAATCCAGTGATTCTTTTGCGTCTGTCACTAACGCCCCGCCTTCAGGAGTTTGAAGCTCGTCACAGTCATTCAATCATTGAATCCTACTCAGAATACCACAGACAAGGTTTAGACCTTCCGGATCCTCTTGAATGCCGCCATCAATTCTAGCTTATACCACGAAGATTCCGATTAAAGAATCCAAGAGATAACTACTTAATCTAAGGTAGAACGGAGGTGGTTGTCAGGCACACATTCATAGTTGAGAATGATGATGATTGTCACGGATCATCACATTCATCCGGATTAAGAACAAGTATTATCTTAGAATGGAAGCAAGCATGATTGAATGAGAAACAGTAGTAATTGCATTAATCCATCAAGACACAGCAGAGCTCCTCACCCCCAACCATGGGGTTTAGAGACTCATGCCGTGGAAAGTACACAAAGAAAATGTGTAAAGTGTCATGAGGTACAGATACAATGTCAAAAGATCCTATTAATAGTAAACTAGTAGCCTAGGGTGTACAGAGATGAGTAAATGACATAAAAATCCACTTCTGGGTCCACTTGGTGTGTGCTTGGGCTGAGCATTGAAGCTTTTATGTGTAGAGACGTTTTCTGGAGTTAAACGCCAGTTCTCATGCCAGTTTGGGCGTTTAACTCCAAGTTTTATGCCAGTTCCGGCGTTTAACGCTGGAATTTCTGAGGGTGACTTTGAGCGCCGGTTTGGGCCATCAAATCTTGGGCAAAGTATGGACTATCATATATTTCTGGAAAGCCCAGGATGTCTACTTTCCAACGCCGTTGAGAGCGCGCCAATTGGGATTCTGAAGCTCCAGAAAATCCACTTCGAGTGCATAGAGGTCAGAATCCAACAGCATCTGCAGTCCTTTTTGGTCTCGGAATCAGATTTTTGCTCAGGACCCTCAATTTCAGCCAGAAAATACCTGAAATCACAGAAAAACACACAAACTCATAGTAAAGTCTAGAAAAGTGAATTTTAGCTAAAAACTAATAAAAATATACTAGAAACTAACTAGATTATACTGAAAACATACTAAAAATAATGCCAAAAAGCATACAAATTATCCGCTCATCACAACACCAAACTTAAATTGTTGCTTGTCCCCAAGCAACTGAAAATCAAAATAGGATAAAAAGAAGAGAATATACTATAGACTCCAAAATATCAATGAAACATAGCTCCAATTAGATGAGCGGGACTAGTAGCTTTTTGCCTCCGAACAGTTTTGGCATCTCACTCTATCCCTTGAAGTTCAGAATGATTGGCATCTATAAGAGCTCAGAACTCAGATAGTGTTATTGATTCTCTTAGTTGAGCATAATGATTCTTGAACATAGCTAGTGTATGAGTCTTGGCTGTGGCCCAAAGCACTCTGTCTTCCAGTATTACCACCGGATACATACATGCCACAGACACATAATTGGGTGAACCTTTTCAGATTGTGACTCAGCTTTGCTAAAGTCCCCAATTAGAGGTGTCCAAGGTTCTTAAGCACACTCTTGTTGCCTTGGATCACAACTTTATTTCTTTCTTTTTCTTTTTCTTTTCTTTTTTTTTCAAAAATATATTCTTTTTTTTTGTATCCACTGCTTTTTCTTGCTTCAAGAATCAATCTAATGATTTTTAGATCCTCAATAACAGTTCTCTTTTTCCTCATTCTTTCAAGAGCCAACAATTTTTAACATTCTCAAAACAACAATTTCAAGAGACATATGCACTGTTCAAGCATTCATTCAGAAAGCAAAAAGTATTGTCACCACATCAAACTAATTCAACTAGTTTCAATGATAAATTTCGAAATCCTGTACTTCTTGTTCTTTTGTGATTAAAGCATTTTTCATTTAAGAGAGGTGATGGATTCATAGGACATTCATAGCTTTAAGGCATAAAATTTTACTTTTATTAATTATGAATTAAGAACAAGAAAAAAATAAAAGAGACTAAAAAGTAAAAATAAAAATAGAAAACAAAATCAAAGATAAAAACGCAAAAACATAGGCTCCTAATGATAGAGGTTTTCACAGAGTTAGGACTCAACAACCTTGATTTTGAGAAGTGGATGCTCCCTCAGCTTGAGAGGAGAGCTTTTGGCGTTTCAACTCTTGGAGTTCATGCCCCTGCTTCTCTTGTTCCTTCAGCAATTTGCAGAGCATGCAGTTCTGATTCTGCTGTTCTTCCTTCAGTTGCTCCATAGTCTCTTGTAACTTGGAGATAGATGCTTCTAGGCTGGTCCAGTAGTCAATTCTTGGGAATTCAGGGAGGAATTCCTGCGCCCTCCTCTTGATGGAGTTGTCTTGCACTTGTCCTTCCATTGACTTCTTGGTGATTGGGTGTTCAATGGGTATGAACTCATCTACTCCCATCTTCACCCCAGCCTCTTTACAGAGCAAGGAGATCAAGCTTGGGTAAGCCAATTTGGCTTCAGTGAAATTCTTATTTGCAATTGTGTAGATCTCACAAGCAATCACATGATGAACCTCCACTTCTTTTCCAAGCATAATGCAATGAATCATCACTGCTCTCTTGATGGTGACCTCAGAACGGTTGCTAGTGGGCAATATGGAACGCCCAATAAAGTCTAGCCAACCTCTTGCAATTGGTTTGAGGTCTCCCCTCTTGAGTTGGTTTGGGACACCCTTTGAATTGGTTATCCACTTAGTCCCAGGGAGGCATATGTCCTCTAGAACTTGATCCAACCCTTTATCTACTCTCACCATCCTCCTATTGAAGGAATCAGGATCATCTTGCAGTTGAGGTAGTTTGAAGATTTCTCTTATTTTGTCCAGATGGAAGTACATAACTTTCCCTCTGACCATGGTTCTGTAGGTATGGTAAGCAATTCCAGTCATTCTTTGCTTATCTGTTAGCCACAGATTAGAGTAGAATTCCTGAACCATGTTCCTTCCAACCTTTATTTCAGGATTGGTCAGAACTTCCCATCCTCTGTTTCGAATTTGCTCTTGGATCCCCGGATATTCATCTTCTTTCAGATCAAATTTAACTTCCGGGATCACTGACCTCAGACCCATTATTTTGTGATAATGGTCTTCATGTTCTTTGGTTAAGAACTTCTCTTGATTCCAAAGGTTCTTTGGATTATTCTCTTTCTTTCCTCTTAAATTGGTTTGCTTTCCTTTAGGAGCCATGATCTTGATGAATCTTGGCTTAGTGATCACGGAAAAGCACACCAAACTTAGAGGTTTGCTTGTCCTCAAGCAAAAGAAAAGAAAGAAGAGAAGAGAGAGAGAGAAGAAGAGGAAATTCGAATGGTGTGAGGAATGAGGGGTGACAAACGTTTATTTATAGAGTGGGGGGAGAGATTTTCGAAAAAAAAAAAGAAAAATTTGAAAGGAGATTTGAGGAGATATGGAAAGAAATTAAAAGAAGGGTGAGTTTTTGAACAAAATTTGGGAATGATTTGAAGAATGATTTTAAATTTTTGAAAATTTGAAAGTGAATGATGAGAGATTGAAATGTATTTTTGTGGAAAAATATGGGTGAGAAAAGGAAAGTTTGAAAAAAATCTGATTTGAAAACAAAATTGTGGTCCCCCCACCTTTCTGGCGTTAAACGCCCAGAATGGCACTCATTCTGGCGTTTAACGCCCAATTGGCACCCCTTTTGGACGTTTAACGCCCAGCCAGGTGCCCTGGCTGGCGTTAAACGCCAGAAAGCCTTTAGCACTGGGCGTTTTTCTGAACGCCCAGGATGCTGCACACCTGGCGTTAAACGCCCAGAATGGTGCCCATTCTGGCGTTTAACGCCCAAAATGGCACCATTCCTGGCGTTAAACGCCCAGAATGGTATCCATTCTGGCGTTTAACGCCCAAAATGCCCCTTACTGGCGTTTTTTCGCCAGTAAGCTCTTTTTCTCTGCTTTTTGAGCTGAATCCTTCTGTAACTCTGTGAATTCCTTCATTTTTGATACTTGCCTCTGTAAGAACAAATCATACAACCTACTAATGACTGGGTTGCCTCCCAGCAAGCGCTTCTTTACTGTCTTTAGCTGGACTTTCACTGAGAATCACTCAAGTCTCAGTTTTGAGCATTCCTGCTCAAAGTTGCCTTCAAGATAATGCTTGATTCTCTGTCCATTAACAATGAACTTCTTGTCAGAATCAATATCCTGAAGCTCAACATATCCATATGGTGACACTCCTGTAATCACATACGGACCCCTCCACCGGGATTTGAGTTTTCCTGGAAACAGTCTGAGCCTAGAGTTGAAGAGCAGAACTTTTTGTCCTGGCTCAAAGACTCTGGTTGACAACTTCTTGTCATGCCATTTCTTTGCCTTTTCCTTATAAATTTTTGCATTTTCAAAGGCATTGAGTCTGAACTCCTCTAGCTCATTTAGCTGGAGCAGTCTTTTTTCACCAGCTAACTGTGCATCCATATTTAGGAATCTGGTTGCCCAGTAGGCCTTATGTTCCAGTTCCACAGGCAAATGACAGGCCTTCCCATACACCAGTTGGTATGGAGAGGTTCCTATAGGAGTCTTGAATGCTGTTCTGTATGCCCACAGAGCATCATCCAAGCTCTTTGCCCAATCCTTTCTTCGGGCTATCACAGTCCATTCCAGGATTCTTTTTAGCTCTCTGTTAGAGACCTCAGCTTGCCCATTTGTCTGTGGATGATACGGAGTTGCCACTTTGTGGCTAATTCCATATCTAACCATAGCAAGGTGTAGCTGTTTATTGCAGAAATGAGTGCCCCCGTCACTGATTAGCACTCTAGGAATGCCAAACCTGCTGAAAATGTTTTTCTGGAGGAATTCCAGTACGGTCTTGGTATCATTAGTGGGTGTAGCAATTGCTTCTACCCACTTAGATACATAGTCCACTGCCACCAGAATGTAAGTGTTTGAGTATGATGGTGGGAATGGCCCCATGAAGTCAATTCCCCATACATCAAATAATTCTATTTCTAATATCCCTTGTTGAGGCATGGCATATCCATGAGGCAGGTTACCAGCTCTTTGGCAACTGTCACAGTTACGCACAAACTCTCGGGAATCTTTATAGAGAGTAGGCCAGTAGAAGCCACATTGGAGGACTTTAGTGGCTGTTCGCTCACTTCCAAAATGTCCTCCATACTGTGATCCATGGCAGTGCCATAGGATCCTTTGTGCTTCTTCTCTGGGTACACATCTGTGGATCACTCCGTCAGCACATCTCTTAAAGAGATATGGTTCATCCCAGAGGTAGTACTTGGCATCTGAAATTAATTTCTTTCTCTGCACGTAGCTGTACTCCTTGGGAATGAACCTCACAGCTTTAAAATTTGCAATATCTGCAAACCATGGAGCTTCCTGAATGGCAAAGAGTTGCTCATCTGGGAAAGTCTCAGAGATCTCAGTAGAAGGGAGGGACGCCCCAGCTACTGGTTCTATTCGGGACAGATGATCAGCTACTTGGTTCTCTGTCCCTTTTCTGTCTCTTATTTCTATATCAAACTCTTGCAGAAGCAACACCCATCTTATAAGCCTGGGTTTTGAATCCTGCTTTGTGAGTAAGTATTTAAGAGCAGCATGGTCAGTGTACACAACTACTTTGGATCCCACTAGATAGGATCTAAACTTGTCAATGGCATAAACCACTGCAAGTAACTCTTTTTCTGTTGTTGTATAATTCTTCTGTGCGTCATTTAGAACACGGCTGGCATAGTAAATGACGTGCAGAAGCTTGTTATGCCTCTGTCCCAACACTGCACCAATGGCATGGTCACTGGCATCACACATTAATTCAAATGGCAATGTCCAATCTGGTGCAGAGATGACTGGTGTTGTGACCAGCTTAGCTTTCAGGGTCTCAAATGCTTGCAGACACTGTGTGTCAAACACAAATGGTGTGTCTGCAGCTAACAGGTTACTCAGAGGTTCTGCAATTTTCGAAAAATCCTTTATAAACCTTCTGTAGAATCCTGCATGCCCCAGAAAGCTTCTGATTGCCTTAACATTGGCAGGTGGTGGTAATTTTTCAATTACCTCTACCTTTGCCTTATCCACCTCTATTCCCTTGTTTGAAATTTTGTGCCCAAGGACAATTCCTTCAGTCACCATAAAGTGACATTTCTCCCAGTTTAAAACCAGGTTAGTCTCTTGGCATCTTTTCAAGACAAGTGCTAGGTGATTAAGACAGGAGTTAAATGAGTCTCCATATACTGAAAAGTCATCCATGAAGACTTCCAGAAATTTCTCTACCATATCTGAGAAGATAGAGAGCATGCACCTCTGAAAGGTTGCAGGTGCATTGCACAGACCAAAAGGCATCCTCCTGTAGGCAAACACGCCAGAAGGGCAAGTGAATGCTGTTTTCTCTTGGTCCTGAGGATCTACTGCAATTTGCTTGTAGCCTGAATAGCCATCCAAAAAGCAGTAATAATCATGGCCAGCTAGTCTTTCTAGCATTTGGTCTATGAATGGTAAAGGAAAATGATCCTTTCTGGTGGCTGTATTGAGCCTTCTGTAGTCAATACACATGCGCCACCCTGTGACTGTCCTTGTAGGAACCAGTTCATTTTTTTTCATTATAAACCACTGTCATGCCTCCCTTTTTGGGAACAACTTGGACAGGGCTCACCCAGGGGCTATCAGAAATAGGATAAATAATCCCAGCCTCTAGTAATTTAGTGACCTCTTTCTGCACCACCTCCTTCATGGCAGGATTTAGCCTCCTCTGTGGTTGGACCACTGGTTTGGCATTATCCTCCAATAGGATCTTGTGCATGCATCTAGCTGGGCTAATGCCCTTAAGATCACTTATGGACACCCAAGAGCTGTCTTGTGTGTCCTTAGCACTTGAATCAGTGCTTCCTCTTCCTGTGGATTTAAGCAGAGCTTATAATCACTGGAAAGTGTCACCCTCTCCAGAAATGCATATTTCAGGGATGGTGGTAGTGGTTTGAGTTCAGGCTTGGGAGGCTTATCCTCCTCCTGAGGAATTTTCGAAAATTCCTTTGCCTCCTCTAGTTCTTCTTGATCAGGTTGAGCATCTTTGAAGATGTCCTCAAGCTCTGATTCTAGGCTTTCAGCCATATTGATCTCTTCTACCAGAGAGTCAATAATGTCAGCGCCCATGCAGTCATTTGGTGTGTCTGGATGCTGCATGGCTTTTACAGCATTCAACTTGAACTCATCCTCATTGACTCTTAGGTTACTTCCCCTTTTTGTACATCAATGAGAGTTCGTCCAGTTGCTAGGAAGGGTCTTCCTAGAATGAGAGTTGCACTCTTGTGCTCCTCCATTTCCAGTACCACAAGTCAGTGGAAAGGCGAATGGCCCAACCTTGACAATCATGTCCTCAATTATGCCTGATGGGTATTTAATGGAGCCATCAGCAAGTTGGAGGCATATCCGGGTTGGTTTGACTTCTTCAGTCAACCAAGCTTTCTGATAGTGGATGCAGGTATTAGATGATGCTTGCTCCAAGATCACATAGAGCTGTCTTGGTGCAGCACCTTCTAATGTGCATGGTATCATAAAGCTCCCTGGATCTTGAAGCTTTTCTGGTAAGCTCTTTAATATGACTGCACTGCATTCTTCAGTGAGAAACACTTTTTCAGTTTCTCTCCAATCCTTCTTATGACTTAAGATTTCTTTCATGAATTTAGCATAAGAAGGTATTTGCTCAAGTGCCTCTGCAAACGGAATCTTTATTTCAAGAGTCCTTAGATAGTCTGCAAAGCGGGCAAATTGCTTATCCTGTTCCACTTGGCGGAGTTTTTGAGGATAAGGCATCTTGGCTTTATATTCTTCAACCTTAGATGCTGCAGGTTTATCCCTTACAGAAGTGGTTGAAGAAGCCTTGTTAGAGGGATTACTGTCAGCACTCTTAGGTGTCTGATTCTCCCTAGGCGTCTGGACGCCAGGATTGGGTGGAAATTGGGCGTTTAACGCCAACTTTTCCCCCTTTTCTGGCGTTTGAACGCCAGAACTGGGCAAGGAATGGGCGTTTAACGCCAGCTTTCCTTCCCTTTCTGGCGTCTGAACGCCAATGACATTCCTCTCTGGGCTCTTACTGTCCTCAGAGGGATTTTGAACAGTGGTTTGGTTGTCCTCTGTCAATTGTTCCTTGTTTGGCTTTTTACTCTTTTGAGCAGTGTTATTCAGGGTCTTTCCACTCCTCAATTGAACTGCTTGACATTCCTCTGTTATCTGTTTAGATATTTGCTGTTTTGCTTGATTTAACTGCAGTTCTATGCTCTTGTTAGCAACTTTAGTTTCATGGAGCATCTCTTTAAAGTCTGCTAACTGTTCTGTCATCAGGAGCAATTGTTGATTAAGCTCAATTATCTGTTCTTGAGGACTAGGGTCATTGACTACTGCCATGACTTCCTCTTTTGGAGAGAACTCATTGCTAGAGTATAAGTATTGGTTTCTAGCAACAGTGTCTATAAGCTCTTGAGCTTCTTCAATTGTCTTCCTCATGTGTATAGATCCACCAGCTGAGTGGTCTAAGACATCTGAGCTTTTTCTGTAAGCCCATAGTAGAAATGTCTAACTGTACCACTCTGAAAACATTTCAGAGGGACATTTTCTTAGCATACCTCTATACTCTCCCAGGCATTGTAAAGGGATTCATTATCCTCTGTTTAAGCCTTGGATGTCCAGCCTTACTGTGTATCCTTTTTGGAGGGTAAAAATGATTCAGGAATTTGTCTGACAACTGTTTCCATGTCTTTATGCTTGCTGTAGGTTGGTTATTCAACCACCTTTTTAGCTTGATCTTTTACAGCAATGGAACAGTAATAGTCTGTAGACATCCTGATCTACCTCTTTATCATGTACTGTGTCAGCAATTTGTAAAACTGTGCCAGAAACTCAGTAGGTTCTTCCTGTGGAAGACCGGAATACTGGCAATTTTGCTGCACTATGATAATGAGTTGAGGATTTTTCAGCTGTTGCTTTGATGGAGGTGTCAGATGATCCATATGCGCTGTTGGGGTTAGCATATGACCAGAGTCTTTTGGACTGATTATCCACTTGAGTCCATAATGGACAAAAGGAATGATATGATTGCAGGAGATATTTTGTTGTTTTTTTTTTTTGAATTACGAAAAATTAATAAACAAATAATTAGAATAAAAATTCGAAATTAAAAGAAAATGAATCAAGCAAATTGAAACTGTCAATAGTTATTAAAAAGATTTTGAAACAGCATTAAAGATATGATTGAAAATTTTTATGAAAAGATTTGATTTTTAAAGAGGAAAGAGAACAACAAAGACAACTTTCGATTTTTTAGAAAACATTTTTTTTTCAAATTTTTAAGCGGCATTA